>NC_053161.1:38025567-38325567 GCF_016835505.1 Polypterus senegalus
ATACGCTCTATTCAGATGGGAACTTGGTATTAAACATGTGACACTTTCTGGCATTTTACATTATACAGTCTGAGAGAATTGACGCTTACATAGTATATTTAACATTATAATACCTTAAAAGGCTGACATATTTTTTTACTGCAGTGTTACTTTGCAAGAAAAAGGACAAGAAATCCGACTGATCAGTCCTCAGGATGTTAGTAAAATATGCAGATTACTGAGGGTATAGTGCACTTACTCTTTCATGCTTTAAGAACCCTATACATTATGACCTGCAGGAATTACATTTTATTTACATTTATATGGAGGCTATGAACATTTGTAATTATTTGCTGAATATTTTCTTAAAATCTGTACTGTTTTAATTGTACTATTAATTATTATTTTAACTATTAATACCTTATTAATAGTGAAGTATATTTTTGTGTAAAATATTTTGATTACATTTTTAGATGATTGCTTTAATGAAATGAAATAGTGAATTGTTAAAAACTTCTTCATAATCTAAAAACCTGAAGTACTTATACTGTTGTTTGTAGAAATTCTGGACAAGACATCCGAAATACAAGGCATGTAAACATTTGCTTTTTTCTCCTTTAAAATACTTTCTTCTAGTGCAGAAGATATAAAATTAAATTAGTCTATCTGTATTGAGCAGGTGTAATTACTTTAGAGCTACAATTTGGTGTAATTCTTTTTAGTGCCCAACATAATATAATATTTACCAACCCTCTAAAGCCATTTCAGAATCACAAGGGGCTACTGCCTATCTCGGCTACACTTGGCACAAGACAAGAAGGAACCCTAGACAAGATGTCAGTGGATAGCAGGGCTGATTTCACATTATACACTTCTATTGGAAACTATAATTAAAAAATATTACATTTGTGTTCACTCATATACCCGAGATTGCCAGCTCTACATTTCTCTTTAACCAAGTGACATTTCCCCAGTTGTGTCCTTCATTAATTGTGTCAGTGTGTGTGGATGATTGAGAACTACTTATCTCTGAGTAATGAAAAAACAGAAATGCTATTTATTTGGGGCACAGTGGCGCAGTGGGTAGTGTTGCTGCCTCGCAGTTATTCACTATCCGAGTCTTCTCTGCATGGTGCTCTGGTTTCCACCCACAGTCCAAAGACATGCAGGTTAGGTGCATTAGCGATTCTAATTGTCCATAGTGTGTGCTTGGTGTGTGTGTGTGCCCTGCGGTGGGCTGGTGCTCCGCCTGAGGTTTGTTTCCTGCCTTGCACCCTGTGTTGGCTAGGATATAGGGGGTTGGATAATGGATGGATATTTAGTGGGGGGAAATGTGCAAACTGCAATAATTTTCTGTAACTTTTTAGCTCATTTGGACTAGCCATTAGTTTTACTGAAGCAGCATTATCTTTGAAACATAACTTAAACCTGCTTAAAAATACTAGAAAATGAAGATGGTTTCTAAATATACAGGATAGTAAGAAACTAATTCATGTATTTATTTTCAGTATGATGGACTACTACAATGCATTGTTTACAGACTGTTAAGATCATTCTTTATGCAGCTTTCATGTTATTCAAAAAAGCAGCTACAAGAATCATTATAAGAATGAGGAAGTACAAACACCTAAATAACTCCAGTACTTAAGTCCTTGCACTGTTAAGTTTAGAGCTGATTTCAAAATGCAGCTCCTCACATGTAAAGTCTTAAATGGCCAAAGCCCTGTTTACCTATCTGAACTTATCATTACTTACAAACCAGTGGTCGCATTAAGATCTCAAAATGTCAGACTAGTAAACCTTCCAAAATTACCGTAAATACCCGCATATAGGACGATACCATGTATAGGAGGCAGTGGATTTTTGACCCTAAAAACCATGGAAAAACCTGTGTACCTGTTTATAGGACGCATCCTGATTTTGAGTTACTAATTAAAAGCTGCTGCCGCCAGCGCCAGTGATTGTATCCATGTGTTTGTGTTAGGCTGGAGTAGTCTCTCTGAACAACAACAAAGAGCGAGAAACATACCAGACAGCGTAAACAACGTATCGGTGACGTGAAAATTCAAAATAAAACAATTTCCAAACGTTACAATAAGGCATACAGGTGGATGTATTGTAAAATGAGCTTTCAAACGGCGTGTCATTCTCCAAAATCGATACAGTATTAGCGACGATACACCTGAAAAATACTTTAATTTGGAATGGTGTGAAATGCCAGTGCGGGGGCAACGGCTAATTGTGCGTGGACTGAGGCATACCCCGGTAGCTACAATTGCAGCACTGCTAACTGACTGTTGCTTGAAAACAAACCTTGAAATTCAAATTGGATTCAAACCACTCCTCTATGTCCCCGTCACACAGCCATGGAAGGAAAAGGAGAGGCACTGACACACACGCACACAATCATAAAGTCCAATGGATGCTCCCGTCTACGTGCCAAGAGCAACACGCATTGAATAACACTGAGAAAACCTTGAACAACAGAGAAAACTAACACTGCAATAGTTTGCGCTATAGTGCTAGGAACCACTCGCTAAACACGCATTACATCCGTAATTTAATAAACCACCAAGAAAAGTAACATTGCCACAATGCACGCTATGAACCGATCGCTGTAAACAGAACTGTAAACAAAAACAAGCCTTTTCTACCTTATGCGTCCAGTCCTCCCTCTCTCGCGAGCCCGGAGCCCCTGTGTGTGCCTCTCTATAGCGCGCGCCTGTGTGTGTGTGTGTCTGTCGCGCTCTCTGTGTGCAAAAATATAATACAATAATTTTAAATAACAACCAACTCTCTTGTACTCTCTTTCTTTTCTCTGTGTCCTGCTGTAGCACTTGATGGCACTAAGTTTTTACACCACCAGATAGAATAACTCGCTACATGACTAGTAGTTGTTAATGTGCATGGTGAGACAACAAATGATGAAAATAACATGTGAAGAAGCGTGAAAAATGTTAAAGAGGGTAAGACCCAGTGTTGAAGACAAGCCACCATTTTAATCTGTGAATGTTATACTTGTATATGGTGATGAATTCTAAATGTTGTTAAATGTTGTTAAATGTAATATTACGTCTTCAGTGTTCCTCCACATTTTAATTTGAATATATCGATTTTTTTCAATTTAAACATTTGCTACATGATTTTCAGTTGTTTCTAATCCTCATAAAGCAATGCATGCATTGCCTGTCCTGGATCATATATTCAATTCAATTTCAGCACAACCCTTTCTGCTGTTAAATCTTGAACTTTGAAAATAGATCAACTCACTCTTATTTCAAAAGTATTTTTTGCGTATGCCACTACTGTTTTGCAAATCCTTCTTACATGGGACCTGTTGGTATATATCATTTTTTTCTGCAGCTATATGTGCTACTGTCTAAGATGGGTTGAAATCTAGGTATTTGATACAGATCTCAGTGTGTCCCGCCGGTTGCTGTGTCTCTGTTACATAACATTTGGTACAGGATTTGTAAAAGCAGTGCTAATGTTTGTGATGCACCATCTGTTGGATTGCAGAAAGCAACCAGACAGACATAAAGATACTTTTCATTTAATTAAGCTAGATTTTTCCTAGCACCACAATGGCACAGTTGTTAGCATTGTTGTCTCACAGCTTCAGAGAGTAGATCTGATTCCTCTCCTGACTGCAGTGTGAACAGGATTAATGCATTTTTCTGGGTGTCGAAATGTTGTTGTTTTTTTTTTTTTGTTTTTTTTAATGGGTACTGTTTTTTTTTTTCCACATCTCAAATATATGTATTTATGTTTACCTGTCAATTTAACATTGTCCCAATATGAATGTAAGTCAGTGTGTGAATAAGTGAACCATTCAGGCTTGGTTTCGGTCTTGTGCTTAGCGCTAGTGAAACAGACTTCAGCCTATAATATTATTTGAATGGAAACAGGGAGGTTTGAAAATAGAAAAAATATGACATATTTTAAACATTGTGGTCACTAAATAAAACAAATATGTTCTGGATAGAAAAGTCTTATTCATTTGAAACAACATGTGCAATTTTAAAACACTATTCACTAGTTAATCAGTTATGCCAAGGTTTTTAAAGGCATTACACATGAACTGATGACAAATGTGATAGATTAAAAAAAAAACATGGAGTAAACCCTCATAAAATAATGATATATACATTTTTTTTATAATTTACCTGATTTTGCATCAAATCTTTAACATGAATAAAATATGATCTGCAGGTTTTGAATTTATTTGCTGCATATTGCATTGATCTACATCATCATTTGTAACAAATATGTGAATTACATTATTTTTCACCAATTTCATAGTTTTGCAGATTTTTAAAAATTATTTTAGTATAATGGATTTCCCTTGTTCTGAAGCTGTTTAGTAATTT
Organism: Polypterus senegalus; assembly: GCF_016835505.1. NCBI lineage: Eukaryota > Metazoa > Chordata > Cladistia > Polypteriformes > Polypteridae > Polypterus > Polypterus senegalus. Next base: position 38,029,917 of record NC_053161.1, read on the forward strand.
TAAAAATGTACATTGTTTTTTTAATTGCTGTAAGTTCTACAATATTAAACATGTGCTACAGATCTTTTAGCATTTTATTAATAATGGAGCTGCTTTAATTAGAGGCAACTGATATACTATGAAACTTTGAAATTTCTTTTTCCTCACTTTACCAAATGATTGAATCATCTCTTCTCTGTTTAGTTTTTGTATCTGTATGATGAGATCTATCTCAGTGACTAAAAATAAATAGAAATAGTAATTATTGTTCTTTGGTAGTGCTGTTATTTACTTGAATGGAAGAGGTCAAGTAACTATGCCCTAAACTGAATCATTGTCAAAAACCCAAGCAGGAGTCATAAAAAGGAAATGTGTCATTGACTAATGTTATTTCCCTGTGGGGAGCCAGAGAAAGCATGTTCCATAATCCAGACTTTTCAGATATTCAGGGTATTTTAATCAGGGAAAAAACTAAAATCTCAGACGGGAACGCTCCAGGGCGAGAACTATAATTCAAAATGGTTTCCTGTGCAGGTGCCTTTATGGTACAGAAGGATGCATAAACCACTTGCTATAAGCTGACAAGAAAAACAGAAGGGAGCTGAGACTTAGAAGAATGGAGTAGTTGCTCATATAAATAGGATCAAACACTTGCCAAATGTTCTGCCATAGTTGGAAGTTAGTAGACCAAAAGAAAGGGAACAAGTATCATTAGATGAAACTAGCAGGAGTCTACACCAGCAAGGCAAAATGAACGAACAACAAGAACGCAAAACTTTATACAAGAATCTCAATATAAGACAATAAACAACTAAGTTGTTTAACCAGAAAAGTAAGTATTCACATGAAAGGACTTATTTTGTTTCATTTCTTGTTTAGAGTTTTTCAATATGTTTGGCCATCGTTACCTAGGCATTGCTGTCTTATAAACTGTAGCATTAATGATGTCACAATGAGCGATGACCTAAGCCACGCCTCTAGTAATGACTCACTGTGTCATGACAATGAACGAAAAAATATTAGTGGTGCCAGGAAAAACAAGAGGGCAACAGTGAAAATAAATAAATATATATATACATGCATAAATGGTGTCACACACGTGTGCATGGGAAGCAGCTGAAGGGCTTAGACAATACTGTTTATACATCTGCCCAGGGGGGGCGGGGTACACTGACGCTCTTTCTGAGTTCTCTGCAGGTCTTACCCGGGAAATCCCACAAGGAGCCGCCATTTCCAGGAAGGACACATCACTTTCGGTTCCGGCCCCCAAGGATGAGATCACTTCCGGTTCCGGCCCCAAGGATGATGTCACTTCCAGTTCCGGCCCAGAGGACATCATTTCCGCCCTCTGTGCTATAAAGCTCAATGCCTTTGCTTAGGCAGGCAGTTCTGTTTTGGACTCTGTTGTTGTACCAACTGTTATAATGACTCAAAGACTTTTGCAGCCGGGAAATCGAATTAAACGGGTGGCTGCCCCAAACCTTTCCATGTCTCTGGTCTCCGCTTATTACAATGGGAAATTAACTCTTTCAGGTCAGATGTCGACTTTTATCGAAATTCAGGGGTAGAGGACAGTAATCAGCTGTAAACGGTGCCATTCTGTTTTAGTTCGGCTCTCTTTAAAGTTAGCTTTGTTGATTTGACCGAGGTTTCCTGCACACACGTGAGTAGCGAAGACCAAACAGTCCCTCAAATGGCATTGACAGCTGGCGAAAGACCAAAGTGAATGTGCAAAGCAAAAATACTCTGTGGGCGATGTTTTGCGTATCATATCGCTGAGTCACACTCTGAGTTGATGTAAGTGATCAAGAGGTCGAAAACGAACGTGAGGGGCCAACATCAGCTGAACATGTCCGTGTAGCTAATGCACCTATGCCAATGTTCACCTGGGAGGACAACCTCTTACGATGACGAGAGGTACAAACCAGATGGCGTCACACTGCGACTGTTACTGCTGCACAAAGACAGCCAGGCAGCTGGCCCATCGAGTATTCCTGCTGGTCATTGAGCTGCCCCCGTGCAGCCACGGCATGCAGCAAAAGACATTTCATTTTGATTTATGTGTGAAACCACTGCTTTGTGTGCTTTTCAGAAAACTGGAAAAAATATTCAGCCTTCAAAGAGTTAATAACAGAATTGTGTTCACTAATCAAAAAACATCAGTAACTCACAAATTACTGATAGAAAAAATGTATTAATTGTAGGAAAATGTAATGAATCAGGACCACCAGCCATTTAGATGCAACAAAACAGGGACCACAGAAGTCGTGTATTGTGATTTCATGGTGGGCAAACTTGAATTACTCTAAATATAGCAAGAATATATTTTAAGATAAGACTTCTAATTACTTTTACAAGAGCATTCATTCCATGGATTTAAGTACAATAGACCTGTAATCATTTAGCACAGTGTAATTGGCCACTTTAAGAATTATAGGATTGTTATAGGATTATAGGACATAAGACAGGAGGTACACACTGTTGATACAGTGATGACTTAAACATACAACAAAAGAAATCAGTAACTTGTTTAACACATTATTTTAAAATAACAGCTATTCTCTTTATCTGGATATTTGTCAATTTTTATAACGGTCATCATGAACCAGGACTCTGACTTCTCTGAATCTCTTGGCACAAAGTATTCTACTGAACCAAAACAAAGGAAAACAGCATGAAGTGCTAGAACATCTAAGAAGCCGTAACAAAATACTGAGAAAACTGTAAAAAAAAATTAAGGCCCTTGCTTTGCTTAATCCCGAACATTAATTAGTTCCTAAAATGCTAATGACAAAAATCACATAACTGAAATAAAACAAAAAAAAAATTCACAAAAGCAGAAAACAAAAGAAAATCAATATACTGTAAAATCACAAAAGTTGCTTCTAGGTTAATTTTACTTGAGAAAAATGGTTGCTCTGATATAATCCCTGATGAATTGTTAATTTTACAACAACAATAACAATTTATTTCTTGAGTAGCCCAAAATCACACAAGGAATGTCTCAATAATAGACATGGGCATTTTATTACTATCCTTGATCAATAACCATACATGTACAAAGGTATGTGTTGATAATTTAACATTTGAGTTAAAAAGTAAAATAATCTAAGCAATAAGCAGACTTTTAACCCTAGCATTTTTATACACATTATTCATATTCCTTGTAATGGCATTAGAACATGTAGCAACATTATCTATAACCACTGAATATTTCTATTACTTATTGAATAAGCAAACAGACAATGCTGAAAAAGGGCTCAAGGTATACATTTTTATAAAAACCTGACAATTTTCAGCTTAGCCTGTAACAGGCCACACTGACATACGCAACAACTCATACCAAGATGACTCAAAGCAGAATGTCTTTATGATATAAGCTGAAATCACAATACCAGGAGAAAAGTCACAAACACACACACAGAAGGAGAACTTCCAGACTCCACTTAGACAGGGCTTGATCTTCTTCTTCTTCTTTCGGCTGCTTCCGTTAGGGGTCACAACAGCGAATCATCTTCTTCCATATCTTTCTGTCCTCTGCATCTTGTTCTGTTACACCCATCACCTACATGTCCTCTCTCACCACATCCATAAACCTTCGCTTAGGCCTTCCTCTTTTCCTCTTCCCTGGCAGCTCTGTCCTTAGCATCCTTCTCCCAATATACCCAGCATCTCTCCTCTGCACATGTCCAAACCAACGCAATCTCACCTCTCTGACTTTGTCTCCCAACCATCCAACCTGAGCTGACCCTCTAATGTACTCATTTCTAATCCTGTACATCCTCATCACACCTAATGCAAATCTTAGTATCTTTAACTCTGCCACCTCCAGCTCTGTCTCCTGCTTTCTGGTCAGTGCCACTGTCTCCAACCCATATAACATAGCTGGTCTCACTACTGTGTTGTAGACCATTCCTTTCACTCTTGCTGATATCCGTCTATCACAAATTACTCCTGACACTCTTCTCAACCCATTTCAACCTGCTGCACTCTCTTTATCACCTGTCTTCCACAATCCCCATTACTCTATACGGCTGATCCCAAGTATTTAAAATCCACCTTTGCCAGCTCTACTCCCTGCATCCTCACCATTTCACTGACATCCCTCTCATTTACACACATGTATTCTGTCTTGTTCCTACTGACCTTCATTCCTCTCCTCTCTAAAGCAGATATCTAACTCTCCAGGGTCTCCTCAACCTGCTCCCTACTATCGCTACAGATCACAATATCATCAGCAAACATCATAGTCCGCGGGGACTCCTGTCTAATCTTGTCTGTGCCACTCCCAACTTCCTCATACCACAACTTCCCTCGAGGCACCCTGTCATATGCTTTCTCCAGGTCCACAAAGACGCTATGCAACTCCTTCTGGCCTTCTCTATACTTCTCCATCAACACCCTCAGAGCAAACATCGCATCTGTGGTGCTCTTTCTTGGCATGAAACCATACTGCTGCTCACTAATCATCATCTCACTTTTTAACCCAGCTTCCACTACTCTTTCCCATAACTTCATGTTGTGGCTCATCAATTTTATCCCCCTGTAGTTACTACAGTCCTGCACATCCCCCTTATTCTTAAATATCGGCACTAGTACACTTTTTCTCCACTCTTCAGGCATCCTCTCACTTTCCAAGATTCCATTAAACAATCTGGTTAAAAACTCCACTGCCATCTCTCCTAAACACCTCCATGCTTCCACAGGTATGTCATCTAGACCAACGGCTTTTCCATTCTTCATCCACTTCATAGCTGTCCTTACTTCCGCCTTGCTAATCCATTGCACTTCCTGATTCACTATCTCCACATCAACCAACCTCTTCTCTCTCTTGTTCTCTTCATTCATCAGCCTCTCAAAGTACTCTTTCCATCTGCTCAACACACTCTCCTTGCTTGTGAGTATGTTTCCATCTTTATCCTTTATCTCCCTAACCTGCTGCACATCTTTCCCAGCTCTGTCCCTCTGTCTAGCCAATCAGTACAGGTCCTTTTCTCCCTCCTTAGTGTCCAACTTCTCATACAACTCATCATACGCTTTTTCTTTAGCCTTCGCCACCTCTCTCTTCACCTTGCGCATTATCTCCTAGTACTCTTGTCTACTTTCTGCATCTCTCTGACTATCCCACTTCTTCTTTGCCATCCTCTTCCTCTGTATACTCTCCTGTACTTTCCTATTCCACCACTAGATTTCCTTTTCCTCCTTCCTCTGTCCAGATTTCATGCCAACCACCCTTCTTACTGTCACCCATACTACATCTGCTGTAGTTTCCCAGCTGTCTGGTAACTCTTCACTACCACCCAGTGCCTGTCTCACCTTCTCCCTAAACACAACCTTGCAGTGTTCCTTTTTCAAATTCCACCATTTGATCCTTGGCTCTGCCTTCACTCTCTTACTCTTCTTGATCTCCAACATAATCCTACAGACCACCATCCTATGCTGCTTAACTACACTTTCCCCTGCCACTACTTTGCAGTCTTAAATCACCTTCAGATTGACTCTTCTGCATAGGATGTAATCTACCTGTGTGCATCTTCCTCCACTCTTGTACGTCACTCTATGTTCCTCCCTCTTCTTAAAATATGTATTCACCAAAGCCATGTCCACCCTTTTGTCAAAATCCAATATCCTCTGACCTTCTTCATTCCTCTCCTTGACACCATACCTACCCATCACCGCCTCGTTTCTTCTGTTCCCTTCACCAACATGTCCATTGAAATCCGCTTCAATCACCACTTTCTGTCCCTTGAGTACACTGTTCATCACTTTTTCCAACTCACTCTAAAAATCTTCTTTCTCATCCATTGCACACCCAAGTTGCAGGGCATGTGCACTAGCAACATTCATCATCACACCTCCAATTTCCATCTTCATAATCATTACTCTGTCTGGCACTCTTTTCACCTCCAGAACACTCTTGACATACTATTCCTTCAGAATAACTCCTACCCCATTTCTCCTCTTATCCACACCATGATAGAACAATTTGAATCCACCTGGCCTTACTCCCCTTCCATTTAGTCTCTTGCATGCACAATATATCAACCTTCCTTCTCTCCATCATATCTGCTAACTCTCTCCTCTTACCAGTCATACTGCCAACATTCAAAGTTCCTACCCTTAGTTCCACTCTCTTTACCTTCCTCCTCTCCTCCTGCCTCTGGACACGTCTACCCCATCTTCTTCTCCTTCTTCTTCGGCCAACGGTGGCCCAATTTCCAGCAGCACCCTGTTGACTAACAGTACTGGTGGCGGTCATTGTTAACCCGGGGCTCGACCGATCCGGTATGGAAATTTGTATTGTTGTATTGATCTGGCAAAATTTTACAACAGATGCCCTTCCTGACGTAACCCTCCCTATTTATCCGGGCTTGGGATCGGCACGAAGAAACACACTGGTTTGTGCATCCCCTGTGGCTTGTTGTGGGAAATGAAACCAGGCACCAAAAACTGTGAGGAAGCAACAAAGAAATAAAAAATAAGCAATTTTTGTTTTTAATTAGCTTTAAAGAGTGAGCGGTTACTGTGACACAATATAAGAATGTAATAAAAATACACGGTCATGGACATTTAATTAAAATGAAGATGTCTAGAAGCTGCACACAACTTAAAGTTAAATCTATCCAATTTATGTGCAGAAGCTGGATGTAAAGACGTGTAGATTCTTGTTAGCCCTAAGAAAGACAGTGACACAGTGTTCATAGTCAAAAACTTGCTGTATAAATGATCACAGCTTTGTTTCCTACCTCAGTGGGTTTTCATCATTGCACACTTGCAGCAGGAAGGAAGAAGGATTCTTTATCATTTGTTCAATTCTATGTCTCATAGGGTTTACATTTAAGGACAGATGTGCACCTGACAGCAACATAAAATGCTTTTCTGATTCTTGAATCACTTGTGTGACACTTAGCAGGCCTCTGTAGTAAATGATTTCCTGTCATGTTGAGCCTAGATTCAAAGAGAGTTTTACATACTGTGCTGCCCGCAATACTAAATATTTGCTTTTACTCTGAATTGTTCCTAAAGATTTCTTTTACTCCTGTACATTTCTAATGTGTATCCTGTTCTGTGACACATGTATAATTTTATAAAAGCATCACTCACAAACTGGTTTAAAAGTGTGAGATAGACACATTTCATTTTTTCCTCAGAATTAGAAAATAAAAAGACATATCCTATTCTAACATGGTAGAAAGAAACAACCAATCACTAGTAACAACAACAACTAAGTTATTCATCACATGGAACCAGTACCAATGCATAATTATTAAAGGGTAAAAACCATTACAGTTAATAACTATCTCCTCCTAGAACTGAGCTAGACATACAGTGGCTTGAATGCCACATATACATTTAGAGCAAACTTATTTTTATTAGGCTGATGACCCAAACTTACCTAATATTGCATAATGCCTGAGATGGCATTATACCTGACATAGGTCACTAAACCCAAGGCTGGATTAAGATCTGCACAGGCCGCGTCATCCACCTCCTGGTTATTTTGACTCGTACATGCTGTATTGTCACATCAACAGGACCCCCCTTGATGATTTAAGCCCATAGATATTTCATTGTGTCATTGAGCAGGGTGGTGTTTTGGTATGCCATCACGGTCCCCTGGGCACAGACCCAGAATGCCTTGATGGAACTGCCACTGACTAGATCTGTCGCTTTATCTAATTATATTTATGATTTTGCTGATTATAGCTGACCAACGCTGCCCAGGGGTTTGTTTTCAGGGATACTTCTGAATGGAGTTTTTGCTTTCCGCTCCTTCATTGTTAATAGGCCATTTCTTAATAATAATATTGATGGACATATTGCTGTGACTTCCTTATGTTATTTAATTTCAAATTGGTTTGTTGTCACTGTGTCACTATGTATTCTAATCATATAATTTTTATTATTGTTATGAGTTTATTACTAAACAGTGCTAAACAGTATAACTTTGCAATTCTATGGGATATGACATCTAAACCTGGCACAATGATAGCTGACTGAGTGGGACACCAAAGAAACTTGACTCCAGTGTTGTATCAGAAAATATCTTATACTGAAAAATATAATTTTTTGGAGCAGAATCTCTAAAACACCAATTTTATTTTTGTTTTATTTAGTTGATATTGGTGTAATCAAAGGTTTTTAGTCATAGAAATACATTCTTTTAAAATTTGAAGTGTTGTACTTGCTATGTTTCAGCCATTTATAGCTCCTTTATTACATAAGCAGAGAAATACCTTTTAATTTTTGGCTATGCAATTTAGGCGCAATAATGCCAAAAACCCCTTAGTGCACATTAGGGTAACACCACTGCTTTATTTGAAAACAAAAAGGTGACGGTACGTATACGTTGCATTTGGGTCAAGTTTGAGGTACTTTGAACTGTTGACAGCATTGCAACATAATCAACAATGGCAGTATGGTGATGGTACTATGGAATTATTGAGCAGGGATAGCATTTTAATTAAGCCAAAAAAGGACCAACAAGGCCATCAGGCAATATGGACGAATGTAGCACTAGTTAATGTAGAATGCACAATGATAGGTTAAAATATACAAATCAAGACAGCACACAATTTATCATAGAATCATTTAATATATAGTCGCAGTACACTGTTCCGCCATGTAATTTCACAAAAAAAGCCCTGGTTAGCACAAAGAAAATAGATCAAAAATCATTTGTGTTTCCCTGCCCTATACAAAAAACAAAAATGAAATCTGCAGATAACTTTATTTATTTTCCTATACTATAAGATAGAGAAAGTGAGCATTAATGGAATTAGCTATTGGTTATTATAAATGAATGTGGACAAAAATGGATAGCCAAAACAAAGAATACTGTCCACATTTTACAGAAGTTGCCTGTTGGTTTATGTTTTTATTTTTGTTATTTCATGCTGACAAATTTGTTTTGGTTGAAATAGAAAGGAATGCATATTTTTTAGCCTCAATTGTTAAGTTATACTATGACCCTGTATAAGCTAGGATCAATTTATATATGGAGTGGTTGATGACTTTGAGGTTGAATGATACCCAGTATTATATGGTGTTCAATAGGACAAAAGGATTGTACTATTGGACAAGTTGTTTTAGTATGCAGCAGAGATGTTAAAATATTATTCTTTGCAGGCAAATCTGAAGAATCCTCAAAGCTTGAAGCAGAGGACATATCTTTCACTAAAATCATTGGGATAAACCAGACTAAAAGTCGCAAGAAAATAAAATTAAAAGCAAAAATCTTTATATTAAGAAGTTTCTTTAGTTGTTCAAACACTAATTGTCCCATGCCATGATTTAATTAAATCAAAGTTCTCAATTGTGGTGTCATCTATTACACAATGATCACCATGTTCTCAGACATCACATGACACATGTGTAACATGCTTAGCAACCACATAGCATCACTGTAGTATCAATGGAAAAAAATACACAAAGTTGGGGCACTCATGAGACAACATGCATAAAATGGTGTTACCAAGATAACAAATATAAAAATAATCTAAATCATATAGAAAAATATAAGCAAATACAATAAGTCAATTAATAACATACTAAAATGAGTTAATAACATATTTCTTAAAATATTTAAAATAAACCAGGAGATTTTGTTTGTTTAGTCATGTATATATTCTTAAAACATCTGAAATCCAATAAATATTAGGATTACAGTTTATACTGTATGCAATGACACTTCATTGAGATGCTTGTGAAGAAATTCTATGACGTTTTCAAATGTGGCAGAATTGATAAGATGCATTTCTTAACTATGCAGATACCACTTCATTGAATTTTGAATGCTAGTTATTTTTATTTTTTTACAGTTTAAAATATCTTCTACATAAATACATTATTTATTCAGTCAAAATATATTTGAAAAACAGCAAGTCAAATGCATTTAAGGAGACTTCTTTAAACTGTATAGTGTTACGGTATTTTGATACTTTGGATGAATATTTCTATTTTTATAATGAAACATTTTTTATTACATACTTCAGGCATAAAAAATACTTACAAAGTAGAATAATATAATAAAGAAAGAAATAAAAGATCTATAACTTTCACGTTCATGTATTAATTCAAAAACCTTTAAGATGACAAAATTTGTTTTATTGAAATAAACTGAAAAAATTAGACTTTATTCTCCAGTTGAGGTGCTATTCAGCATTCTAGAGGTGATTAAAATGTTGTAGTGATAGTAGTAGTAGTAGTAGTGGTAGTATTGTCATGTGAGTATAGTGAAATTCTCACTTGTATGTATGACAAGCACACAACACAGTACCATGATAAACAGGAATGGATTAAAATACATAATTTAATTTAAAGAAAAGACGTACTATAGTATCTTCCATAATACTGGAAGCTAAAACATAACTACAGGGTGGTTCAGATCTAATTATGCACATCCAGATCGTCTGAATGACTTTGATTTACGCAGGGACGATTCCAGTTCGGCACAAAGACGATTCTTCATGTCATCAGTTCACACACTTCTCGATGGTCCGGGATATTTTTGGGTGATATTCTATGTAATAAACTATATAAGTTATAGCGTAATGAAAATTGCATAATCAGATCTGGACCACCCTATATAATAAAGCTCGAAAAGCTTAAACTCTAAGTAGATCCATTATTAATTAATTCAATTGTAAATTATAAAACACATATTTTGAGTGAAGCTGCATAAAAAAGTTTCATTTTTAGAAGATTTTACCAAAAAAAAAGGATGAAATTATATGAAAAATATTTTCTATATGGCTTGCTCTTTACCTTACTTGCCTTACTTACTTAAGTAAGATTTTCCAGAGATGCTTTATTTAACAATATTTCAGTAAAAATACATCTGTGTTGGACATTGCAAGCATATAACTGGGTGACTTAGCATATGGAACATGCAACACAAATAATGTGAGACTTTTTTCATGGACGTTTTGATATTGTTTATTGTTGTCCAGCTTTTGACACAGTAGACCCCTAATTTTAACTGAAACTTCTTTATCACTGTTCTGCATGAAAACATGAGATTAAATAGTTTTCTCAGTCATCACTACAAACTACCTAGGTAAGAGGTAATTAACATACTGTATAAAAAAATATCATTTTTTGGGTAGATTAAGCCCTTATTTTCTATGGACTGAGGTCTGCAAGTACCAGAATTATTTTTTTCCTAATTTCACTTTACAATACAATGATTTACTTAAATATATTGCTTCAATATTAACAGAAAATATTTGATCCACTTTTCTTGTAACATTGTATGAAAATGATTACAAAATTATAACAACTACTTGTTTCCACAAATTTCCTGCAATAGGGTAATTATGTGATAAAGATATGTAAAAAATGAATCATTTTTCAAGTTCATTTGGAATATTTCCAAAACACTGCTGTTCACCAAAAGATGCAGGCAACCAACTAATTCCATCTCATCTCAGCTATCTGGTGGCAACTCCTAAATGATTACTTGAGCTCATTAAGTTCGTAAATGCTCAATGAGTTAAGAGCACTCTCGGGTCTTAAAAGGTTTCTAGCCTAGTAATAAATCTCGAAAAGGGCTCCAGATCATCACTGGGCAAATGTACATACATACGGTATACCGCAGCAAATTAGTACTGCCAGTTGACCCGTTATCATATCCCTGAAAGGTGAAAAGAAGTTGAAAGTGAGAAGACATGGGAACTGCACTAAAACTCAAATTTCAGCTCTACTAACAAGGATATTCCAGCATCAATAGAACAGAATAGCAAGGCATCATCAGACACCAACCTCTTTGGTATTACTTCCTGATGGAGGCATTAGAAGTGATTTTTATATATGAATATAACTGTGTCAGAGATTGTGTTTTTATTTATTTAAATCAGTTGTGGAAATTGTAGGGGACACGTCTCACAAAAGTAATATCCATGATTCTAAATATTTCACTGAAAAGAAATACAAGCTAATGCAAATCAGATGACTGGTCGAAGGCATCTAACTAATAAAGTTTTTCTTAATATGCTTTCTCTAGTTCACAGTTGATCACTATAATAATAGAAAATGTCTTAGCTGGTAGCTGCAATGCAGCTGTAAATCTGTCAATTAATGTCTATCCAATATTAAATGTAATCTTATGTGGCTACAGTTAATTTATTATTTAATTCCGACTTTTTAACAGATTAGTTCGGAACCATAAATTATAATCTGGGAGGATATACTGGAAAAAAAAATCAAAAACCTGGATTTTGACAGCAGGAATTGACACATGCACATAACATATTACAGGCCTAATAAATAACCTTAGAAAACAGTTTAACTTTATTTTATATATCACCTTTCATTTTGAATATTATCCTCAAGAACACAGGCTGTACAATTGTTTATGTATTTGAATAATTGGAGCTGAGGCAGAATAAGTGTCTTGATTGGGGTCACACGGCAAGTAAGTGGTGGTGATTAAACCTGTGACCTTTCGCTTCACAGTAAAAAACATTAATCACTAGGAAAACACAGAATGTGCAGACAATAGATTAAAATAATAAAAGATTTCCTAGCAGTTGCATTATGTTCCCCTCAGAAATGCCATGTTCCATGAAATGTCTGGATGTAGATAATTGTATTTACTGTATGCAGTTCTATGTGTAAAATGTGATCATTCTGATCAACAAATAGTGCCATTTAATTTTCCCTGGCTGTTTTCATAGTGTACTCCTTTTCCCAATCTCACACTCTTGCAATCCACAAGACCAAAATTTAACCTAATTCTGCCAGAGCAATCTAGTATAAATATAAATAGAACCAGTCAGCTTCTTTTAATTTAGCTGTGTACTGTGTGAAAACATAAGGGACAAAAGCACGTCAAAGGGTAGGGGGATCCAAGAGGAGAACTTGTTTAATTGCCAGAGGCAAAGATAAAAGAAAAAAAAATTCAGCTGTTGCAATTGCGTATTCTTTTAAACAGGTGATCAAAGTCCCTCTTTGTGAATTTTCTTCTGAGGAGGTGAGCGGTCAAATGAGAGCCACTTTTTAACCAAACACATTCTAACACGTGTGCATAGGTAATTTGCCTTCAGCTGTCTTCATTTTAAATGATTCAGATTAGCCCTAAATAAAATCAGCCTGTAGTAATTCCTTGAATTGCATAGTAAAGAAATAAGTATAGTCCACCAGACACAACACAATCTTTATTGGCTGTAGTTGTTGAAGTATACAGAGATGGTTAAGATTGCAAAAAGTGTGACACTGTAAAAATTTTTATAAAGAAGTCACACTTTTTGAATATAGCATCACCAGAACATTATAAGCATCAAGATGTCCCACTAAAACTAACGGTCATATTCATAATGGAGGCTACCAAGAGGTCAACAACAAATTTAAGGGATCTGCAGACTTGATTTTTAAAGTAATTGGAAACTGTCTGCATATTAAACGTATTTTGCATACTTTCCACAAGTGTGAAAACATTTAACATCATTTGTCTTGATCCTTTACAAAAGCCAAAGCTTAAAACTGAATATAGATCAAAAAAACTGTGCTTGTGAATTCATATCATGAATAAGCAAGAATACAGAATAGTTCCCTGCTGTTTTTATAGCATAAAATAATACCGAAATATGGAATTATGATCAAACAAAGGCACTCTCCAAATGAGTATTTAGTCTTATCTATTCAATATATTGCTATATTCTATAGATAAATATGGCAATGTTTGTATCATCTTTTCTTTCAGTACCCTTCACCGGCCTTAGTTTATTTAAAAAATAATATAAGAGTGTTTAAACATTTATCCAGTTCCTAGGCATAGTACTACTACAGTGTTGTTACGCCTTATATTGCAAGTCATATATAAAATTACAGTAAATACATCTGAGACTGTGAGTTGATCTCTTTCTTGAAATAGACCTTCAAATTTTAGGTTTGGTTGGTCAATCCTAGTATATTTTATGAAGAAGACTAGTTCAGCTGTGATTTGGGTGTCCTGGGGTAAAATCCTAGCCAGTCCGCTGCTTGGATTTGAGTTTGTACTTTCTTTGTGTGTTTTAGTGATTTTTTCATTTGACATTCCAAAAATGTGTGTGCCTTGTATGAGTGAGTGCAGATTTGTGTATGAGTGTTTAGAAATTGACTTGTGAACTGTTAATGGTTGGCTCTCACCTCTTACTGAAGCCTTTTGACTGTAAAATTGATAACTGGCTTAGAAAATGGATGGATGTTATATGTTAGTGTACAGTAATTGTCATGATTTAGTGTTTACTTTACATTTTTTACAGTTTCTCCTTAGCCTCTAAAAATAATGGAAACCTGGAGGTTTTATGTGGTCAAGGAATTTGGCTGACACGTTGTTCTTATGTGTGTTTGGAGGTTTGCTGTTTGTTATATTATTTATTAGGGGGTTTCACCTCCTGCTCGCTTCACTCGCCAACCTCCCCACCTGCGCTACGTGCCAGCAACTTCGCGTCTCTGTCGCTCACGTATGTGAATTTCACTTTCACCAAACAACAAAACTTTTAATTCTCATGAATAGGCCTCTTCATTGGGAAGAAACACTACTTTTCCCTGATGGCAACGGCAATTAGACGATCTACAAGTCTCCGACTTAAAGTTTAAAGCCAAACAATATCTTCTGTCATATCACCTACGGAATTACATTGTGACAACGCAACATATAACTGCCCATGAGTAAATATTATTTCTTTCTCTCTACAAGAAATGTGTCTGACAATAGCATTCACACAAATGAGAAATGATTGATGTGCGTGGTTATGTGGGCAGAACTTTTCCAAATCTCTTTGCATAAGCTCTTGTCTCGCGGGACTAAATTTTCTCGCGCTGGATTTCACTTCACCAAACAACAAATCTTTTAATTCTCATGGATATGCCTCTTCATTGGGAAGAAACAATACTTTTTTTCCCTGATGGCAGCACAAATTACACAAGTCTCTGACTTAAAATTTAAATCAGAACAATATATTCAATCTCTTTTCACTGTTCCATTATCTCACCGAGTAATAATTTCCATTTGTTTGTGCTTTACTATCCTTTTTTTGAGACTTTCTAATTTTCATACTTCCATTATCTCTAACCTCCTCTGTATGTGTACCGAGCCAGCGTTTTTGAATTCTTTACGATATTCTACTTTGTCATCTACTCTTTGTGTTTTATTTTCGGCCCCGGGCGTGCTTAACTCTCTTGCCACAAAGACTCATCACGTAGGACATGAAAGTGTCTCTCTGAGAAAATCACATCTCATCCCCTTCCAAGATTTTTTTTTATAATAGAGAGATATACTATATATGTTCTGTCGCTCTCTTTCTTGAACCTCTATAAAGTTTTAATTACACCTTTGGGGACAAATAAAGTATCTATCTATCTATCTATCTATCTATCTATCTATCTATCTATCTATCTATCTATCTATCTATCTATCTATCTATCTATCTATCTATAAACCAGCAACATAGAGCCTTCTTTGTCCAAGTTTGTGGATACAACCTAATACTTAGCTTTACTGTTTGAACATTTAAAATAATATCTAGTTTTGAACTCTTTTCTGCACTTCTTCAAAGATTTATGTCTAGTGTTTTGGAGTTTTCACTATTCTGGTGTTAAAAGCTCGAAAGTCCTAAAGTCCTCATAAGTCCTAAAGTTGCAAAATTTTCACTACAAGGGGAAGTACATAAAAAAACCCTAGTTATTAACACAAAGAGATTTATTTCTAATTTTCTAAATATACATCCCTAGCTATTCTGAAGTAATAAGATGGCTGAAAAAAATACTGATTGAGAGCAAACAATTTGTAGCAGATACTTGATTTTTGGTTGTTTCTACCTCAACTAACCATCAGAATGAGGAGGACTGACTCAATATACAGTATACTTCTAATAAAATATTCTGAGCATTAAAAGTACTAATGCTATAATATAAAACATTTTAAGAATAATCAACAGTTTTTCACGGAATCCAATATCTCACGGAAATGGTTAGTAGTAAAGAAGTTCCAATTTCAGAAATGGATTTGGTACCCCTACATTTATAAAATATACCAATTTCTATGTGCTGGGTAATATTTGTGAAGACCAGTGTTATTAGTTAGGGTCCAGATTAAACTTTTACTGAAAACATTAATTTTTGTCTAAAAATTATTTCCATGTTAGAAGAAAAAATTCCCTAAATGGAAACATTAAATTTGCCCCAGTAAAAGAATGCCATAATCCGTAAACATAATGCCTATAAGCCAATGCAGTTGAGGTATGTTACTGGTGAAGAATCTCAACAATGAATTAATTAAGGTTCCTACTCAGTATTGCAAGAAAAGGACAATGTTGTTAATTAACAAGAGTATGTTAACAAGTGGTGCATCGGGGTCTCCACATTTAAGAAGTCATATATCAGTGCCTGCAGTATTTTAATTACAGCAATGGCAGGCTAAATTACAGGCTTTTGTTGACACAAGAACAACAGTAAATTTTAGGCATATCAAAATAGAAATACTGTACAAGTAAATAGAGAAAGTATTAAAAGTTTAGAATGTGACTTCTTCATTGTGGGCTCACCATGATCTACATCCTACTTTGGCTCAAGAGCAGGCACTGGGAGGCCTTGCTAAAGATGCTATTGTTTCTGTAAGCACGTTTTACTATTATTGTGAGATGCCTAGAGTATCCTTTATATTAAGAGTGGAGCTGGGCAACTGAACTACATGTTTGTTTGTTTTTTTCTTTTTCTATTCACTTACAGCAGCATCCCCTAACCTGTGCAATGTGGTGGCATTGGTGGGGTTCGGCCTATCCTGACCGCTCCAATGAGTGTACTCAATTCACAGTGGTAGTATTGCAGGTGGATTATAACTGATGCTGGCCAACCTCAATAAGCTCCACTTTGATGCTTGTCAATTACATTTGATTCATTTAAAGCTCTGATGGTCTGGAAATGAGGGACCCCCTTCCCCCATCTGCTTTGACAATCACGTTGAATTTAAGGAGGATCCTAAGAACACCCTCCCAGTCTAGTGAAGACACTAGAATATGAAAATAGAAATATGAAAATTATGAAATAGGAATATGAAAAATCTGGATCATGACACCACAATGGTTGGGAAACACTGACTTATGGGGATGTGGGGAGTAAAACAGTTTCTTTCAAAATTATGGAGAACATATCATCTATTGCAAATTATGTTCCTAGTCTTAACCATATACCCATACTCAGAAAATCATTTTCTGATAGTACTGCTGAAATTCTCATGTTGAAGTTGTGATAGGATTATTCAAGGAAAAAAGCACATGCTGTGAAATAGCCCTGACATGCTTTAAAAATCTGCAGAACAAAACCAAATACTCTCCTGATCCTGTAATAAAACAAGTCTACCTAAATTAGTAAAAAGAGTTAAGAAAAATGCTGGAATGGATCTGAAATCATGGAATGCAGCCTGTTGTAACTTTTAAGCCAATTTACAATTTTCTCTGTTATTGTTTATATTTTATAACGATATTCTGGTGTTGCCATTTTGTATTGTGTTTTTCGAATAATTGCCACTAACTTGTGGCAGGCTTTTTATGACTGAATCATATGGTTTATAGTCGCTATACCTGTTTCTGGTCAGCTGATAATTTTGTCATTCTTTGCCACAATATTAGATGACAACCCATTTATAATGTATGTTTTTTTTACCTCATGGAATTATATGGGTATTTTATTTTTGTGGTTCGAATTGTTATTCTTGTGGATAATATTTTGGGTGTTCTATTGGTGGCATCATTTATTATGATTAATGTTTTGCTTATTTGGAAAAAAAAATTCTGTAAGTTTTATCTTTCTATAGGGGTTTTGAATTATGTAGAACTAGCTGTTCCCCGCAGCTTGGCCTGCGTATTAGTGAAACAGGATAAACAAAATGGTATCGCTAGCTAAGCTGAGGCAAGGTACACTCCAAAATGCAGAGGTACACCGACTCCCCACAACTGATGTCACGTTACACCCTCCCCTCTGCCTGCAGCCTCTGCCTCAGATTAGCGCAAATATATCGCTCCTACAAGTGAACTATGATTCTTAGCGCAATAAGAGAAGTCACAAAATCAACCAGAATGTTCAAGCAAATTCTAGAAAAAAGAAAGATCTAAATCCATTAAGTAGTTCTCTCGTTCGCTAACTAAGCAGATTTAAGGTACACCTCGAGGCTGCTGCGTGAGTGAAGAGAGGCCCTGCCCCCCTCCCCTCGGCCTGCTGCATTTCTCTTGCATTCGCACAAATAAATCGGTACTGCAAGCAATCTATGATACTTTGCACTATGAGAGAGGTTGCAAAATCAACCAGAATGTTCAAGCAAGTTACAGAAAAAAACAATCTAAATCTGTTTAGTAGTTCTCTCGTGAAAAGTGGACAGACATACAGACAGACAGACGCTGGATTTTATATATATAGAAATTATGATATAAATATTACAATAGTTACTGTTATTGAAATATTTTTAATGTTATTAAAATAATTTTTGACATTATATTTGTTTCTCCTGGGCCTTGCCAGTTCTGAGCCTTTGTTGTAGCAATACCAGGGTTGTTTCTTGAAGTAGGCTTTTTGACTATACACTTTTTGACTTTTCCCACTACTTTCGACTAAGTCTGACTTCCTTTTTTTTACCATTAAAAATATTTTTCTTCTCTCTGAGGCCTTACTTCAAAGCCCCATTTTGAGTAAATGTTTTTTCAACGTTTTCCTTGCTGTTGGCAATGATGCTAGTTTCTAGTTATGTGTCTGATTGTTAAACTCCATATTAAATGTTTTTTGCAAATGTTATTTAAGATACTGTTGCAGTAATACAAGTGTTCAAGGTTTGCCAAAAGTAAAGAGAGGATACTAGGTGATTTAGTTATTTAGAGAAAAGATATTAACAGAGTTTTAGACTATTTTGACCCAAGATTTTCATTTTGTGTACTGGGCTTTGTCAATCGTGTTTTTGACTTTTTGGTATTGACCTTGGACCATTTCTCAGTATTCTTTAGCCTAACCCAAACTGAACTTAATTTCTGCCATTCTGTGTGATTTGTAGATGTAGCTCCAAGAGACTGGGCCATCTTGATATCACGGCTGCTGGGTTCTACTTCTGGCTTTTATTTTCTCAGCCAGAAGAGAGACTTAGAAGTTGAGCATTGAGCACTGAGTTTTTTTTCGGAGTCTGTAAGTTCTGTTTTCTATGTACCGTCTTTCTGGATTCTTCTTGCTTACTTTTTGAATTTGCAATTGGATTTGTGCTTTTAGGGTTTGTTTGCCTTGGATTGACTTTTAGGTAAATCCTGTTGTGCTCTTTTTAACATGTTGGCTTAATTGTCAATTATATGAAATAATTTTTTTGATTTATAAAGAGTTTTGTGAGACTTGTCTTTACAAGCCAGAGTTTGACGGTATCTCTCCTTTGTGAGCTATTTGGTGATATATTTTGGGACCTTCTTTAAACCTTGAGATTTTAAAACCTGCTCCCTCTTTTGGGGCTTTATAGACCAAAGCCCGGTGGTAGTAACTCATTTAGGCAGGTCATTGAAGGTCTTAGCCTGCTTTTAGGGTTTTTTACAGGCCTCATACACCCTTTTTTGCCATATTTGAGATTCCCATTTCACAATTGACTTGCCGAAATTAATCACGAATAGAACAACAACTAATTTACAATTTGTCTAAAAGTGTGGTTGCCTCCATTACAATGTTGCTATCTTAAATAGTCATTGCACAATGGCATCAGGTTGCGATAACACTGGCAGTAACATGGGTAGCAGTGGGTCTCTATTCCACAAAAAATATGGCCTCAGCCATGAAAAATAAACACAAAATGGTGGCAGCGCCACTAAATATCAGTTCTAAGTTAGTGGCGAAATGATATCATTGCCAAAAATAAATATAAATAACCAGGCAAGCTGCCTAAGTGTACTGAAAAATATGAAATACTTAATCCCAAGCAGTAAAAACATTAATCATGAAAGTATTTTTATATGAGTTTCTCATTGGAAAAGCCATAAAGTTTTCGGCTTTAATGAAAGCCGTGTCAGTAGGAGTGTCTTTGAAACTTTGAGAAGTTGTTAGGATATACACACAAACAACAAAATTCATGTTTATTTACTGTCACAGAGGCCTCCATGGTACAAACTACCATTTAGTCAAGGGCTTGGACAAGTGTCTCTTCACTCACCAGTTTTTCGTAGACTAACTCCATAATACAAAAACATATAACACCTTTGACCCAGACTTTTTTTTTACAGAGTCAATGCTATGCATAGACATAAGTCCACCTAAATCTAGTGTTAAAAGAAGTGTAGTGTGTTTCTAATGGAGACCAATTTGAGAGTACATCATGGCAGTGGATGAGAATAGTAATAGTTATTCACCCAATCTCCATTTCCTCTCTCTCTACAAAGGAGGAACTTCATCCAGAAGAAGAAGAGTGATAAGACTTTTGTCCAGCACTCCAATTCCACCACTTCTGGCCAGGAAGAATAAAGGGCTTTGTGATAGGTAAGTGGCTGCCATTTGACCAACAGACCAGGAAGTGAGAAGGACAAGCCCTCCTCTTACTGTTTTTCTTAAAATGAAGAAATGTTTGCACACTACATTGTTTTATGAATCTTCTTTTGCCTGAACACAACATCAATTAAATGGGGCTTCCTTGTTGGAACTCTTTGTTTTATTCACACCAGCCAAAATTTTCAGCCTGTCACATAAGCTATGGACTCTTTCCTGCCAACACAGTTACATTACATGTCCCAAGGCTAATTTCCATCATTAATCTATTCTGCCTGGATCTGTTTCATATGTGCTTGTTCTCTTGTTTAGAACAATCATATGAGTCATATTTTGTAATTTTTCTTTATCAAGTACCACTCGACAGATAAATTTGCCTTCGGTAATACAATCAGGAGCACATCTTTCCACACTCCAGACAACATCCTGTAGCTCTGCGTATCATTCGGGTACACAATCTCCATCAGCAGTACATGTGCCCATCTGCTCATCTGATTGTGTAAGGCATCAGAAATGGCACTTTATAAATTCAGTATGCTCTATTGGTGTTTGTTTTTAAAGAATGAAAAGGGAACTAAAAAAGATTTTATTTTTCATGCAGTTTTACGCAATGTATTATCTACCGGAAATATCAGATGTTTTATTTTTTTGGCTTGACTTTAGTTCTTGTCTAATTGAGCCAGCCAAGTTATTTGGTCTTGGTGACTGTGATCTGTTTTGTGTTTTATCTCCCAGAGAGCATAGACATCTTGTCAAACACTGTCTATCTATTTTCTCTAACTGGAGATCATCCAATTCAGTTAGCCAATCTAATGGATCTCCAGCAGATGTTTTTATTTTTGTTAATCGGTCTGTCATGTCTTTCAGTTTGGTAGCTCTTGAACGCAATAAGTTAATGGCTCCCTTCACTTAATCTTCTCTTTTGGCCCTTAGCCAGACAGAAGCTCTTATGTATTGGTTTTTATAGCCAGCCAATCCCCATCCCTGTTGGCTGTGGTCCTTTGTTCTCACCGTGTCTTCACATGTAGCCATATCTTAACCAATGACAATATGTTAATTTGCCAAGAAGGCACAGATCATGTAGCACTGACTGTCTTTCTTCCTGCCTTCACTCTAACAGTGACAGCTGCACTGTTTAGGCAAAACACTGACATGGTATTGTGGTTGCTGCCTTGTTTTATTGAAAATCTTATTTAATTTTGACCCCATAAGTTTCTAATTACAATTTCTGTTTCTCTGTTTTGAAGACATAATTATTATCTGACATCCAGATTTCAACCCATGCTTGCTTCTGAATTCTGGGTGCTGCCTTTCTAATAATATTACATTCTAATTTGGGAGTCTTCAACTTAGGTTCTAATTTGTCTGCTTCTGAAATAGTGCACCCGAGATTAACATTTCTTACAGGACAGTTATGGACTTGAATCTTAAGACTGGAAGTTCTGCTCCTTAATTATTGTGACCTCAAAGCATTCATTCTTCACATTAAACCTTCTATTTGCAGTTTAGTTTCGGAGCAATGTTTGTCCCAGTAACTAGAATGGATTTCATCAATTCTTTCTTTCTGGAATAGGGAAATACTGAGCACATTACAAAAAAAAAAAAAAAAAAATCTGACTTAATCTGTTCCTCAGACACAGGTTTGATTTAATCCATGATTTCAGGAATGGAATTTGCTGGGAATTACTTTTACCAGATTTCACACCAATCATTCTTTCTGGAACAGACCCATGGTCTCACTCCATGTGACTTCATGAAGTTAAAATTGAGACTGAAACGAAGAAGATTTGCTAGGGTGGAAGAAATCCAGGAAAAAAATCACAACAGGTTCTAGACACACTAACAAAGGATGAGTATAGGAAATGTTCCCAGGAATGGAAGAAATGCTGGGAAAACTGTATTGCATCTCAAGGGAAGTAGTATGGTGTTGATTAACATAGAATTGCTGTGAGTTGCATAATAAAGTTTTCTTTTTTAACAATTCAGTACATTTTTGGGTCCCCACTTGATGTTCAATACAAAAACTGTCAGGTTGCTGATTTCTGCATTGATCCTCTGTCAAGAATTACAGAAAGTACTACTGACAGAAGCTAAAGCTGAATGAAAACAAACAGTAAGCGGGCCTGTCTTTTGCTGTTGTGTAAGTTCTTGCCTGCCTTCTTATCTGATTTATATTTTCTTGCTTTTATTTAGATGTTTTGCAGCCAACGGTTTTTGCTGTTTTGTAGTGATTTGTCTTCTACAAGAAAGAGTCTTGAGATGACTCTTCATTTTTCATTTAACTTCTTTCAAACCAACAGGCTCTTCTTAAATACATCAAGCTATACCAAACTTTTTTCTGGTTTTACAGAACTCCTCTTTTTACAGTTCATGTTGTGCAGCTTTAGATACCACACTCTGCCTAGTAAAGTTCAAGATCTGTCGTCCTCACTCATTAAATATGATTAGCTGTACGTTGAAATAACCTGCAAAAATGTGTGCCATTTTATTTCCTGCTTTAGCATTCAAGGGCAACTTATAATGAAACAAAGTTTTTTTTTATGACATAATTTTTTCCTTTTTTTGATTACCTAGAGAACGATGTTAATAGAGTCTGCCTGCACAAAGAATTTTTTGTTACTGCCAAACCAAAGAGACCTGTCACCTTTCATTTCACTAAAGTTATTGGCAATACTGAATAAAGACACTCCTCACTTTTATTTATTTAAGTGGAAATAATGTGTGCTGTGTTGTTTTCCCCTTTAATGGCCTGCCTGTTACATTTTGCTGCCGAAATGTCTTAAATTCCCAAGACATTTGTGTGACAGAGATTTGGACTTGGATGTTAGAGTATTTTTGTAAGTCTTCAGGAAGGCTCTACTAGTAAAGAAGTAAATAATTGGAATCTCTATTATATGGATTTATTATTGCGCTGGCATATCCCAAAATTTGGAGGCATCTGGTAGTGTATATGGTGTGTTTTGTTTACTTCTGTTTTGAAATATATAGTAGTGAATAGCCTCCTTTTAAACCCACTGCATCTTGAACCTTTACTTACTGTGAATAAAACATATTCTGCCTTATGCCTATTCACATCCTGGAATTTTGATGCATTCGATTATGAAATGAGTCACACATTCTTCCTTACCGAGTTCCACCCAAAAAAAAAAACAGTAAACAATAAAATAATATCCTTAAGTCAATACTTAACTGAATCACTTCTGGCAGTTGTTAATAGCCAGGCATTCTTTTTGCATATGACTCTTAATTTTCCACATAACGAAGGGAAATATTTGCTCTTGCTAGAGATTTTTAGGGGGATTAAGGTCACCATTGTGACTGGGCCATTGAAGAACATCTATTTTCTTTATTTTAAGAACTACTCTGCTATTCTGGCAGTGTGATTTTGGTAATTGCCTTTTTAAACCACAAATTGTGTCCTATTTTCAGTCAGTAACAAACTAAACTGTCGATGGGTTTCAACTTGTGCTTAACTGCTTACAGTATCTTTTAGATGGTTGAGGTTGGCCAAATCAAACCATTTTTGAACTTGACCCTTCTTACATTTTGAAAAATTAACAAGCTTTGTAATTTCTTCTGTTCAACAACTGAAAAAGGAGATCAGGAAATGAATCTTATTTGGCACAGAAGGAAAATTGTAATCGATGAGAGAGATTGAAATAACTAAGCCAAAAAAAAACACACAAAGATTAGCACAAAGTAAAAGTTTTCCTTTTTTAATAAAGCATCCAATCACCTATACCGAGAGCTGCATTATGCCAGTATTACCAAGTCATACTAATGAAGAAAAAATGACACATTGTACAAAACCATGCCCCTGAAAGCCATGAGGTGCAGCCCAGAGATAGACTCACAAAATGACATTTGATTCTTCATAAGGAAAAACATTATTACAGAAATTAAAAAATAATACAAAAACCAGTAGGAGCAAGAAAGTAATTTTAGATGATGCAACTTTATAGCACAAATAAATAATATAATCATACAGACTTAAAAATGTATCCAGAAGCATGTTAAATAAACAAGTAGAACTTAACAAGCATTTCAAAGCAAGATCTGTAAAGAAACAATTTTAAACAAGCTCAGATTACCTCATGAGCATCATTTAAATAATCATAGTTTAGTTCCATAAGTAGTATGGTCTAAATTTATGAAAGACAGTAGAATTTTACATTTGATTTTGAAAAGCAGGTAAGAACAATTGTGCTAAATGTACATAATAAAAGTGAATCAGACAGTGATCTCCAACATGAAAAAAAGTTTCATCTTACCCCATGGATTATGAATTTAACCTTATAGCAGCTCAGGGCATTGCCAACTGTTTTTGTCTTGTCTTCTTGACCAAATAAGCTTGCTGCCACTTGAAAACAAAAGTTTTCTGGGTAGTCGCCTTTTTAAATAAAAATTACTTGGGCAATGAGCTGCAGATTTCACATTTGGTAAACAGTTTCTGTATTGCAAAATCTCATCCTGTATTTCTTATTCTTCTTTTACACCTCTCTTTATTCCAGTCTTTGTGTGTGTGTTTTTTCACTACAATCACATTGTTGTGTAAGACCCTAAAAAAAAACATTCTTAACCTGGAAGACTTGAATTTGCAACTAGACATTGCTTTCTCTGTCTGCAACCCCAGAAACAATAAACTTTAAAATTTGTAGGCAATGCTAATCTGATAAACTGGTATACCATTAAATAAATAAATCAGAAAAGACACTGCATAACTGAGATGTAACTTTGTAACATTCTTGGAAGTGTATCACCAGACAGTCCCAGGTGCGAAAAAGCATCTCCATAAAATAATTGTACACTGCTATGCCATAGATATAGAGAGCAGTATTTGATTTGGGCAACGGACACTAGTTAGTATTCAAACCAGAAATACCTCACTGGACTTCAATACTTTGTATGAAATCAATGCAATACCTCTGATGTTAAAATTATCATCACTTTCCCATTAAGAATCTGTACTGTTATTTTTTCGAATAAGAACAATGTTTCTCTCAAAAATGTTGTGCCTGTTGCCTGTTCTGGAGAGATCCCAAATTCTTTTGTAGCCTGTTATGTACAAGGTGTCCCACTGTCAGAACACTGCCATATTTAAAATATGTTTCTGTATAGAGCCACAAGTCAATCAAAGGCAAAAGTGGTATTTTTACATACCCAAGGGTGTCTTGTTTCAAATAAATCGTAAGTTTTCATGTTGTCAGCTCTCGTTCTTTAATAAACTATACAATAAACACGTGTAAGTGCAAGGCAAGCAGCACATAATAGCTGAGCTAATCTACTTTTATTAAAGATACCACCTATGTTGAGCCACATGCTGTGAAAGACTCATTATCAGATAGCTGAGTTTCAGACATTTGAAATGGTGTATACTTGTTTCTAATTCGTCATTCAAATTACATGTCATTCATTCATATTACAGATGGTGTAAAAGGCAGCAAATGAATTGCATGTATGATAGCTCATCTTGTTGCTTTGTTATGAACAAAGCTTCTCTTAGACTACATGGGCATTGTTTGGTTGATGTGCAATATGACTTTAATTTTGTACAAGGCGATTGTCTGAAAACAAAAAAAGAAAATGTATGGGTTACGGAAATATTAGAAAAGTTACAGAATGAAGTAAAAAAAACTGCACCATGCTGCTCGCAGTTTTGTGTGGGACCCCGCTCCCCCAATCATATTTAAGTCAGGGTTCCTCCCCTTTCTGGGGTTAAAATTCTTGTTTCTTGTCTTGTTCATTTTTGTGCCATTTATTTATGTTAGTGTTGATTCTGTTAAATATGTGCATTTTTCTTTGTTTTTGATGTTGTGTTTAAGCTGGCTGTGTTATGTCCCATGTATTTTGTGGGAGGTCCATCCCCCAAGAGGCAGGGCCACCTAGCAATCACCACCTGGAACTGCCCTCCCCATACTAGCTTAGCACTGCCTCCAGCTAGGCAAATGAACTCCTGCACTCCACAGTGTGAAAATGAAGAACAACACCAAACACATATATAGAGACATATTAATCTGGATGGTCTGCCACAGTTCTTGGCAGTTTATTTCAAGGCTGCCTGCGAGTGATAAGTTTACTTTTCTAAGCTTTTGTGAATTACTGGATTTTCACCTGTTTGCTGTGTTTTTGAACTTGCTTTGGATTTCTCTATTGGGATGTTGTTCATATGGATTGCTTTTTGTTTTAGGCAACTCCATTTTGCCTTTTGTGCTCTACAAAGCTTGTCTTTGTTTCAGAGAATTTTTGTGGAGATAAACCTTTTTTTCTATAAGGTTATGGGTATGCCCGTGTTAGTAGCAGGGTTTAATCGTTTTTTCCATCTAGTGGGCATTTTTGGAAATGCTTTTTTGAATCTTATGTACTCCCACCCTTAGGTTAATTGTCACTGAATCATGCCACATGAACTTTCACAGGGGATTGCTCTTCAGTTGAATGTACTTGTATTATGCAGAACTGGAGGTTCATGTAGGCCTTCCCCAATCAATCAAATGTCACTGTTCCACTCCGCTGTTTTCAACTTGTTGTGTTGTTTAGGTTGATTGGACATTTTGTGCTGGACCCTGTGTAAAAGGTTTAGGTGTATGTGTATATGACCAGCTCTGAGACCACCCTGTCCAAGGCTGTTTAATGTTTTGTGCCCAGGGCTGCTAGAAAAGGCATTCCCTCCACCCTGGTACCTAAAACTGGAAGAAGCTGATTCAACATGTAAATATGTAGTTACTTTATTTTGGATGTGAAATGCAAAAAAAGGAAAACATCAGAAATAAATAATAATAATAATAATACATTTTATTTATATAGCACCTTTCCCATGCTCAAGGCACTTTACCGAGTTTAAGAGAGAATGGCGGGGTATACAGTATATAGCATTGTACAAACCAGATAAATAAATAAAGAAGATTACGACAATAAATTCAGAGAAAGCCTAACAGACAACATAATTGATGGTCTAGCACACACATACAGGTTACATGAGCATCTTGGCATAGAGGTAAACTGAGAGAAGGGTAATAAAGTCAGGTAGAGCTAAAAGTCTTCCTGAACAGATGAGTTTTGAGTTGTTTTTCAAAAGAATTCATGGAGTCAGCTGACCTGATTAATTTCAGTAGGTCATTCCAGAGTCTGGGCGCTATACAGCTGAAGGCCCTGTCACCCATGGAGTGTGGATTAGTGTGGGGCACAACAAGATTGCCAGAATCAGAGGACCTTAGTGGACGGGCAGGCAGATTGTGATGGAGAAGGTCACTAATGTAGTTTGGCGCAAGGTTATTTAAGGTTTTGTAGGTTATTAGTAGGATTTTATATTCAATTCTGTAAGACACAGGGAGCCAGTGAAGACGGAGCAGGATGGGTGTGATGTGCTCGCTGCTGCTGGTTCGAGTAAGGATTCTTGCAGCCGAGTTTTGAATAAGCTGGAGCTGTGATATAAGATTAGAAGGGGCACCTGTCAATAGGGAATTACAATAATTGATGCGGGATGTGATAAGAGCATGGACAAGTTTCTCAGCGTTAGAAAAGGAGAGGAAGGAGTGAACACAGCATATGTTATGGAGGTGAAAGTAAGAAAGCTTCTTAATGTGATTTATGTGGGTGGAATAAGAAAGGGAGGAATCAAAAATGACACCAAGATTCTTTGCAGTAGAGGCAGGTCTGATGAGATCACCTCCAAGATGGACTGGGAAGGAGCTCATTTTATTAAGTTGCACTTTAGTTCCAATTTGCAGGAGTTCAGTTTTGTTGCAATTTAAATAAATAAAACCACATTAAACCTTGGTGGGACAACTGCAAGACTAGGAAAGAGAATTATGAATTGCTGCACAAAAACCACAACCTGTTTTAAAAAATTTAATGTTTCACTGTTTCTAGTGGTAAACAGAAATTGATTCAAAGAATGGCATGAAAAACAATTTTGAAAGTAAAGGTTTGGATGAGTGATATTTATACATCGTCTGAAAATAAAATTATAACTGCAGCTGCAATATTTCTTTTGAGAGATTGGTGCTTGAGATTAAATGTTTTCAAAATGAGACACCAGATGTTTCTAAACAGGGTGACACCTTGTGTCAAACAGTAAGACTTTGCAATGCTATATGATATGACAGAGAAATACCTAAAATGACTTTTTTTGTGCTTTCTTTAGTTAATAGGTTTTTATTCACATTAAGATTTTCTTTTAAGAATTAAAAGTGTTATACTTACTTCTGTTCAGCCTTCTGTAGCTCCTTTACTGCATGACTACAATATTAGTCATTTATTTTTGGATATGTAAATTAGGTGCAGTAATGCTAAAAACCCCTTAGGGCATAAAGGGTTAAGGCTTTTTTTTCTGGCACCCCAAGTTGTGGGACAAAATTAATTATAGTTTGCTTGTTGAATGGGCTTACAAAGGCTGATGTTTTTTACCCATCAGACAGCAATAGTTTGTGAGACTCTTAGCAGCGCCTAGTTACACTGCTGAAATGTGATATATATAATAGGCACTAATGTTTAATTTTAATATATGGAAAAAAATATCAAAAGTTAGCAATACAAAAAAACAACAACAAATAATAGATTGGCTTGTTGCAGGGGCTTATTTTTCCGTTATTCTGTAATACTGTGATAACTGCCATTCAGAACCCTTTTAACTCAATAAATACAGCACTTTTGGACTAAAGCTCCATTGCTTATGATCACTGTCAACATTCAAACTGTATTACGGAATGTAGCATTGCCTAATAATTGCTCATACATATTTACAGCATTTCCCAAACAGCGCCACTCAGCTGAAAGTAAAGAAAGACAAAATGTATTGCTTATCCTTTTTCAGTGCATTGCAAAAATGAGAAAGAAAACTCCTTTTAATGTATAATCATGTCATATGTCCAATCAGGAGGAGGCCCCGGGGAAGACCCAGGACACGCTGGAGGGACTATGTCTCCCGGCTGGCCTGGGAACGCCTTGGGATTCTCCCGGAAGAGCTGGAAGAAGTGGCCGGGGAGAGGGAAGTTTGGGCCTCTCTGCTTAAGCTGCTGCCCCGACCTCGGATAAGCGGAAGAGAATGGATGGATGGATGGATCATGTCATATTTGTTAACATGAGGAACTTTTCCCAAATGCCGCTTTCATATAACCGTCAGATACACATGAAAGGAAAGCGAACGGAAAGTCTTTAGCAACAGAAGAAACAAATTGTACAGTATTTGTTCTACGCAAAACTGCCCTTAATAAACAATTATTTTTTTTTTTTAGAATTTTATTGTAATCATTCCATACACATCGATCAATTTTTACAAAAAAATAGGATTGAGATTGAAAAACAAGTCGACCACAACCTCAATAAACAATTATTTTAAAGATTACAAATTTCAGAAGTGTGTATGAAACTACACACAAGAAAAATGTTGAAGCTTTGAAATATTGTAAATCGTGAACAAAATATTACTAAAAGTACATAAAAATCAGTAAAATGTTTAGAAGAGCTGTTCCTAAAACTTAGTAGACTATACCAAGGTAATTAGAAAGATGACAAACTTGTAAAAAAAATAACTTGCTGTTATGATAAGGAAGACTATTATGCTGTCATTCCCGAAACTGACCTAGAAATATAAATGCATATGTCAGCCCTAGCATTCAGCAAACCCTACACAGTCATAGTAATCACCTCTGTATTACCTAGACAAAGGATCAGACACAATACTAAAAGTACGAGTGGCATAAAACTAAACATGAACCAAAGCAGAAGATAAAAGGTGCTCAAAACACACTGTTCTTAACATACAAAGAATAATATTCAACAAACACTAAAAAAGACAGTACCTAACCTTTCAAGTAAGATCAAAAAAGTGATGGCTTAGCTTACATTTGGTGCTTCCTTTATTTGAAACTTGACTCCCAGAATCCCCATACTAGCTTAGCACTGCCTCTAGCTAGGCACATGAACTCCTGCTCTCCACAGTGTGAAAATGAAGAACAACACCAAACACATATATAGAGACATATGTGTGTGGAACATAATAATTAAGTAGCTGGAAATCCTTTTAACATGGACGGTTAAGAATTATAGAGCATAATAAAGCATGAATACATTCAAAAATGTGCAAAATGGACCTTCTCTCTTAAAACTAATTTGAGGGATAGTAGATACCAAAGAAGAAAAGAACACACACACACACACACACACACACCCTCTTTATGAATAGTGTGCTTTGTATTTGTTGTGAACTTAGTGCACTAAAAATAGGAAAACAGCATGAGGCCTCTCAAAGACCCATAAACCAGTCCAGGGCCTTCCTAAACATGCCTTGAAATAGCCTGTTGTGTTTCAATTGTTATTTAATTTCTTATTTGTTCATTGTTGAGTCTTTGATTTTTATTAATGTTATTTATGTTTATTATTTGTTTATTTGCTTATGCATGTGTTATGTGTCTTGTGTTTTGTAGTTGGTTCCCCAAGAGTTGGGGCCAGCTATCCATCACTGCAATGGACGGCGAATCAGCCCTATAAAGGAGGGGTAACCCACAGTTCCTTGCAACTCATCTGAAGGTGCTTGGGGCTGGTGATATTTTAGTTTGTGATTTTTATGTGATTGTGAATTTACTGGATCTGTTACCTCTATGCTCTGTATATCAACTATTCTTTGGATTTGCGATTTGGACTTGTTTGTCTTGGATTGCCATTACCTTTTCATGCAATCCCTTTTGCCCTTTGTACTCCAAAAAGCTTTGTTTTATTAAGAGTAATCTTTTATTTTATAAAGAACCCGTGTTTCCCTTTATTATTGGCCGGAGTTTGATGGCAAATCCACACAGTGGGCTTTTTTTTGAGGTTTTGTCGACGTACGTGCATGGAAACTCCTGAGCTGATAACACGGGCAGCCTGAACTTAAACTCTAAAGATATCCTGCAGCCTTTCTAGGCCCCAACAACGGGGAAAAGGCCATTAAAAGTTCAAAAATATTTTAAATTTCAATTATTTTTCAAATTTACTTCCCTTCAAGGGATAGGAAAACCATAAAAAAAACTTTGACTTGAGAGACTTGTCCACAAAGAAATTTTATACAAAAAGGAATTGGAACAACTTCAGGTAGTGCAAGAGACAACACAATGAAATTAGCATCACTGTAAAAAAAACAAAAAAACAAACAAACTGTATTTCTACAGTAAATGAACATTTTCATCAAATTGTATAGTATTTTTTATGTTATTCCAAATATATGATGTGATTTTATATAAAAACAGTACTGAACTGTAGTTTAACATTTTCTTTGCCATTTAATAGATTTTGTCTGTCACTAAAAATATAAAGATATCCCCTTTTTAAATGAAATTATATCAATTTTACATCTATAAATTTAGTTTTATTTTGCAACTCAAGTAGTATTACAGAAAAAAAGCTATTCAAATAATAAATACAAAAATGATACACTGAAACAAATCATAAAAATACAACATAAAGTGTGGCAGCAGTTAGTGCCAACAAAAAAACTTAAAATGACCATCATCTGCTGTATTTAAAATAAATAAATAAATAAAATAACCCTAAAATCTTAGTAACTCCTATGATGTCATTAAGTGGAAAAGACTTTTAATTTACAGATACTCCTTGTATTCTCAAGGTACATGTTTGCTAAAAACATGTTTCTCACATGTAAAAAGATTTCAAATACTTCAAATCAGTACTGAAACCCTAAAAAGAATGTAGATATTACTGAAGTAATCTCATCATCACCCAACTGAAACTTTTACAAGACCACAGAGAGTGTAAACAAGCTTGTGCTTACAGAATTTACGTACTTCACCTCAGTTGACATTTTATGTGTTTTCAGCTGTATTCTGACAGGATTACTGAATAAAATAACTTTTGCTTTAAACATTGATTTTAACATTAAAAAATATTAAATTCAAGCAAGTGATAATTAAAATAAAATATTGAAATGACTTAATTATACTGCAAAAACATAAAAAAAAACTATAAATTATGGGAAAATTTATGTTTTGTGAAAAAATGTTATGTGATGGAGAAAAATGTTTTTCATTTTTAAATTCACCATTCACAGGATTTAATGAAATTGGCCATAACTGAACAAGTGGAATGTACACAGGAGTAAGGAGTACATCAGGTAAGCTGGTTTGAGTTTTGTGTTAAATAAAATAAAGTCATGCATTTTAATACGTTGTTGTCTATCATGATGCTGTAAAATAATAGCTTGCTGCATGCTGGTTGGATATGCAAGTAAGAATTTCACAGTAGATGTACATGACAATACTTCTGCTACTGCTAACTTTCTAAGTGGTTAGCACACTCTTCAGGCAAAAATAATAATTTTTGCAGACTAGGATTCCCAGCCTCTATATTTTCCTAAAGGGTTGTACAATTTGTGCTGCAATTCTTCAATTTGTTGTTTGTTTAAAATTGTTCTTTAAATTCTACTTATAAAACTTACAAGTATACATTTTAGCATGAATAGCAGCTGAAGAGCTACACCAACTCACTTCTGATGAATGAAGTCAGCAATAGCTTGCTAATGTACAATAACTCTCCACTTTATAAGTCATGGCAACACAGCTCCATCTGGCACTCGGTGCAGTAAGCTTAAGTGAAAAATCTTTACTCAGTACACTGTGGCTGAATAATCTTTCTTTTAGGGAACTCTTGATTATATACTCCACATTTTTCTCACCAGCAGCAAGTCATTTCTCAACTAACAGGTTGGTCCTAGGGTGAAAGTGGCTATTGTTATACCAGTCATAGTCTAAAACTCGTCTTCTTTCCCAAATTGACTGCTTCACTTGCATGATTTTTACTGAAACATTTTTTTTTCTTCGCAAAGACTGAGAACTAAACTTGAAACAAAAGATAAATTCTTCCTAACACACAACCGGTTATTCAAGTCAGACAGCTTAGTCATAATCATAATGAGAATGGAACTGCAAAACATCACTCATCAAGAAAATCCTATTCAATAACAAGACTGAAAACACTAAGACATAAACCGAGTTAATAAAAAGAGTGAGAGTAAAAAACAGAATATTACACACTAAGCTTTCTATGAGCACTAGTTTACCGGTTGAATCCATATCTCCAACAAAGCAGCTCATGCCACTGCATTGTAGTTTATTAGTTTCAATTATGAGGACAGACCCTTGCAACCAAGCGGGCAAGTGACACAGTTCTAATTTAAATGAAAAAAAAATTAAATTTCTCTAGCAAGGAAACAAAGCTCAAACTCATGTGTTAAAGTAAAAGCTCCAAACTAATTAAACTTTTAAAATATAAAGTTCTTGTAAAACAGTAAAAAACTATTCAAAGCACACAAAAAGTCTCAAAGTAAAAAAATGTGTTTCCAAATTCACAATTGCTATATTTTTGTGGCCAATGAAGACACAGTAGGAACATAATATCCAGAAACAGGTGAAAAAAATTCAGTATTCCTTAAGAACCTTAGGCTGGCTGTCAAAATGTATGTGGTGCTTTCTCTAAAGCCAATACTGGCATTTTTAAAAATAAAATTAAAAAAATAAAATAAAAGATATACAGTAATCCCTCGCTATATCGCGCTTCGACTTTCGCTGCTTCACTCTATCGCAGATTTTAAATGTAAGCACATCTAAATATATATCACGGATTTTTCGCTGGTTCGCGGCTTTCTGTGGACAATGGGTCTTTTCATTTATGGTACATGCTTCCTCAGTTTGTTTACCCAGTTGATTTCATACAAGGGACGCTATTGGCGGATGGATTAGAAGCTACCCAATCAGAGCATGTATTAAATATTAACTAAAACTCCTCAATGATATATGCTATATGATATGCTTCCCGTATGGTGCTTGATTGTTTGCTTTTCTATGTCTCTCTCACTCTCTCTGCCTGACGGAGGGGGTGTGAGCAGAGGGGCTGTTTGCCTAGAGGATACTGACGCTCCTCTACAAAATGCCGCTTTATTGTGGTGCTTCTGCCTACTTAAAGCACGTATTGATTTTTTGATTGTTTGCTTTTCTTAGCGAGCGCTCTCTCTGACATTCTCTGCTCCTGACGGCGCTCATTTGAAGAGAAGATATGTTTGCATTCTTTTAATTGTGAGAAAGAACTGCCATCTCAGTCTTGTTATGGAGCACAGTTTAAACTTTTGACTAAAGGGTGTTATTTCATGTCTAGAGGGCTCTAATAATGTTAACAGTGTGGAAGAGTTTATAAGGGCTTAAAATATATAAAAATAACCATACAAACATGGTTTCTAGTTCGTGGATTTTCACCTATCGCGGGGGGTCTGGAACGCAACCCCCGCGATCGAGGAGGGATTACTGTATATGAGGGCCAGCAATAGCTCTTTGAGGCATCCATTCAAAAAAGACAAGTAAAAAAAAAAAAGAACATTGTGGTGGCCAGCACATTGTAAGCTGCAACACAAAAAGGTGCCACAAAAATGCAAACATTTAAATAATAGCACTTAAAATACACAAGAGAGGGATGATCAAAGGAAAGACACAAGTGTCAGCAGTTTCTAGACTGACCTTGGCCATAGGATTTCCAGTTCCGTGACTAAAAGATTGAGTGGGTTGCACACTTGCTTACCCCCAAGTATGAAACTCTTGTACCATATGCCTCCTAAACTTGCTCTTATTCAGTATTCCTGGCTGCACAATCTCAATGTCATGAGCACTTTGAGTAGTTCATTCCCTTCATTCTAAAATCCATTAGCCAGTGGTAGTTTTACTTCTGGGACAGTCCCCAGACTATTCTCAGCAATTTGAAAACACCAGTACTGCCTTACCATCACTCTCTGTCTCTGGTGATCTCAAGTATCACTGCACTCCTGAGTCCCAATTCACAATTAATGAAACAATAACCTTTGGTGACAACTTGGTTAGCCACCATCAAAGTGCAAAGTCACCTATTCCACTTGAGAACCCTCTTCTTCAGTTAGTGGTTATTCACCTGACATTATAACAGCCTCCACCTAATTCCTTTTAGGGCTCCATTTAAATAAATATAGCATGACTATATTTAGCCTGTGGGTTTTCGAGGAATCCTCCAATCATCAGTGTGCTTTTTGGTTTAGTACCAATTTTAACAATTCATAATAAAGACTATCTATAGTGCATCTAATAGCTTCTGACTTGTATTCAACAGGATCTTAACAAAGGCTTAGTTTTAATAAAACTTAAACAGCACACTTTAGAATAGGGGCTACACTGTGTCTATTAGTCACTTATTACTATGTTACCTGCATTATTTTTTTTCTCTCTTTACCTACTGTTTGAACTTATTAAATGGAAGTTAATATAAAATGTTACAGGGGATAAAAGACAACTCCCTCAATATCATTGTCAAATATTTAATTTACAGAAGAAGGCATGTGTTTCAATTCAGAACAAATGTAAATTTAAAATACGAGGCAGCCATACTGTAGTTTTTATTTTAATCACCCAAGAGCATTACACACATTCCACGTGCATGCAGTATTTATTTCAGGCTTCAAATTAAACTTGAAGGTCTGGTCATTTGAAAATTTTGGCAGTCAGTGATTGTTTCTTGTCCTCATAAAAGGGAATATTTCCTGTACAAGTTAACAGACAGATCAAAACAGCCCTTCTGATGACTGACATTCATAGTCATAGGGATGCTTTTTATGTGTCTGACTCATTAATAAAGCAACACGCTGGGGAAGAAAACAGACAAGAAAAAGTACGTATCTAACTTCTACCATTTTAAATGTCGGGTGCAATTTACTACCTATGATCTCAAAGGAAGACTTTTCAATACCAGCATTTCACAAATGTTCAGATGAATAATCTGTGTGTCTGTGTATAACACATGTTTAAACAGTCGGAATGCATAAAAAAAACCAGATCTGGGGAAACAACCAATAATCTGAAAAGAAATTCACGTGTATAATATTTCCAGTGAAGAGATGTCTCTTTTTTCTCATTTTCAAAATACTCACCTTATGAATATTATATCCCTTTCTGTATTTTAAAAACGACTGGTGTCAGGTCAGCCAGATATGGCACTATTTTTCTGTAAAGGCCTTCACATACCTACTGCCATGCTCTTAATCTTTCCTCTACATTTTTGCATTATAAAACATGTTGCCTTCAAGCATATGTAGCAGTAAGGCTAAAACTGCATTTTCTTCCAGTTTTGAAAACAGGAAAGACTGTGTGCACACAATTCTTAACGTGACAAAAACTGCAGAGGGCAAATTTCTTAGGCTTATTGTAAATGTCAAATTATGTGGTGATATCTTTTGAACTCATTCGACTTTTCAGCTTCAGCAAGATCACATTTAGAATGCTTCCTGTATACAGTGCTTCACAGAATTTGCTTTCTTGTGGATTTGTTTTTGGCCATTAAATTCTTTGTTATTATGCACTGTGTAAATGAGTTCCGGACTAAAGAGTGAAGGAAATCTCCAGAATGGTACAGGTCAAGGGAAATTCACATATGCAAGCACTAGACTAGAAGGAGAGTTCAACACTGGCAGAGTGCCACTACTCCTTCTTATGTCAGGAAGTTTGGGGAAGGGGTCAAAACCGTTACATGAGTTAAGAATTCCAGAGTGCAACAAGCAGGGATATTGGTATAGAAAAGAAATGCACTGGACCTTGGGGGCAATATTGTAATGACTCACTTGTACAACAGAGGACAGGCAAACCCAACAGATCCCAAGGATATCTGACAGTATATCAGAAGTGACTGTAAGGCTACCAGAGGCTGATTAGAGATTGCAAGATCTTGTGACTGACAGCTCAAGATCACAGAGACATTATTTAAGGAAGCTGAGTTTTACTAGGACCTACTTACTTACCTACTACAGGACAACACATATACATGAGAATTACTGAAGGAATGGGGTACAGAAACACCAGCCAGAATGAATTCATGCCAGAAGAGTCCCAAGGAAGCTCTTAAAGCAGCCTCATGGAAAAGTGAAAAATGTGTCTACACTTTGGCTTTGCGTAAATTGGAGGAGTTTAGGTATCTCCAGATCTTGTTCACAAGTAATTAAAAAGAAGAACATGAGATCGATTGAAGCTCTTGTGGATGCTCTGCCATTCTGGGGTGGAAAAGTGGGAGCTGAGTCTAAAGAGAAAGCGCTTGGTTTACCAGTCAATCTACATCCCTTTTCCCAGCTATGGTCATGAGCTGTGGGTAATGTCAAAAACAAAAATGAGATCACAGGTAAAAGCATCAGGAATGAGGTTTCTTTGCAGGGCTGGTGGGCTGATACTCCGTGATAGGCTGAGAGACTCAGCAATTTGGAAGAGCCTCATATTAGAGTCATTGCTCCTTTGCATCAAAAGGTGCCAGTTGAGGTGATTTGGGTTTGTCATAAGGATGATCCCCCAGGCATTTCCTCCTGGAGCTGCACCAGGCAGATTGCAGTGAGCAGAGACCCTGCAGCAGACCCAGGACTTGCTGGAGGGATTATACCTATCTGCTGGCTTGGGAATTGCCCAAGACCAACTGGAATCTGTACTTGGGGACAGGAACTTCAGGGCTGACCTGTTTGTCCTGCTGCCACCATACTCCTCAGCAGGAAAAAAAGGTTTGAGAAAAGGAGATGGGATGAGCTCTGTGGAAAGTTGATAAGATGATTCACTGAGAGAGATGGGTGGTAAACAAGAGAATGGTTGGTGGTACTTTAAAGGAAGGCCAAGAAGGGGATCAATCCTTCCAATTTCACAAGGGTGCAAGCCTGATGTTGGCAGGACCAAAGCAACAGCAACATATTTACTTTCTTTTTCTTTTCCATTTCTTCACTTTGTATTTTGTATTTCTTTATTTCTTCCTCTCTTGTACGATTTATGCAATTGAATCACCATTTGAGTTGCTTTGGCCACCTTGGTATTTACTGAATGTTGAGGGTCAGCACAAGGGTCCCAGCTTTTGTAACCACAGATAAAAAAAAAATTAGTTAATTACATTATTCTCAATGAATGATAAACCCACATTATAGTCATCTTGTGAAATATTGTATTACATTATCCTTAATTAGGAAAAACAAAGATATATATTTTTTTCACTTTATGAAATACTGTATATTTTATTTCATTATGTTTAACATAACATTGACCACATATTTAAATGAAGATCTGTCATTTGATTTGAGTATTTAAAGTGCCAACAGGAAGCTCTGGTCATCTTTGCACCAAGTTTGCCCTTTCTGATCCTAAGGATAAAAGTGCCTTTTAATTATTTTTTATTTAAGCCCAGTTCATCTTCATTGTTTGTATAGAATACATAAGCTGTACATATTTAATTGTAATTAGTTAAATGTGATTTATCTGCTGCACGCATTTGAGAAAATATCAATACTTAACAACTGTATGTTTTTTTCTCTATTTTCTCATGAGCAGTATGTCATTTGAAAAATGAGAACGAGAGTCTTTCTAACCAAACACGTTTAAAAATAATAACACTATGACTTATTCAAGATTAAGATGGTGTTAGTTTTATCACTCGATCTGCGGTAAGCTGGTGCCCTGCCCGGGGTTTGTTTCCTGCCCCCGTGACCCTGTAGTTAGGGTATAGTGGGTTGGATAATGGATGGATGGATGGATAGTTTTATCACTTTTTGGTTAAACTTTTTTTCTAAATAATTAAGAGTGTAAGAAAATGAGGATTGGTAAACAAATATGTTAACTTTCATATTTAAATAAAAATCTCAGCTTTATTGACTATAACAGGAGCTGGTGTGGTTGACAGGAGAATGCTGCCCAGTTACTCTGCACAAGCAGCTAAGAGAGATAAGATATATGAGGCACTGTGTCATTCTGTGTGCGGTGCTCTTGAATGCTTGAAAAGAGTGATTCACTCCAGCCCAGACTGCCACGCTTGCATGTCAGCTGGACCATGATAGTGCTCTCAGGGGGAAATGAGCTGAACACAGAGTCCTGTCATTACTGATTCTGCTGCCCCCTGTTGCAACTCGAGGTAATGTAATATAAGAAGTATTAAGTACCTGTCTAGAGCTATATAACAAGGTAAATGTAACAATACCCCATGGAACAAGCAACAGTTAAATTCCCTGCTGTTGGATTTGCACATTTTTTTTTTCAGATCATTGTGCCATTTTTTTTAAATGTAGATAAAAGGAGGATTCGTGACGCATGCTCTCAGTTTTCTGTTCTTGAGAATTGTTAGTAAATTTCCATGAGATAAGAGGTTATATCTGACTATTTAAAGCATCACAGCATGAAACTAAAGATTTCAACTTGTATATCTGCAAACCGCAATATTTAAAAGAATGGCTTTTATACACCATAAGTTCTTGTTTAGCTTGTAAAATAGGACGAAATTCACTTGAGACACCACTGGGAGAAGTAAATATTTTTGCTTAATACATTATTTAACTTGCTGACCAAAATGTCTCCCATACTCACACTTTGAATATCAGTAATGTCTAATTAAACACAAGATGTCTATTTAAAGTTGCTTTTTTATCTCTATCATTTAGAAGTACCCCAATACAAATTAATCATACTAAGTGGCTTCTAAACACCATGCATTGCTGTTAATTGATCAATTAGGGTTTTATGAAACAGCTTCACAGGCATGCTTGCAGCTTCATTAAACACTGGTACTTATTTTTCTTATAATTTAGATAAATCAAACACAATAATTGCGAAAGTGACAAAATGTAGATTAACAGGAGTAGGAGACACTATTGAACAGAAAGAGGAACTGTAGCTGTTCATAATTTCAGCCTTATAATAGATAAATAGATATTGTATGTTGGACAATAAGGCAGGCATTATATAATACAGTGGATAATCATTTGTTTAAATGTACATTTCCATTTCTCTATACATTTGTATGCCTTTCTTATGGTGCTTTAAATGAATACTTCTGTGTTTTTTGGCCTGTATTGCAAATTCATTATGGCTCATTCATTTTCTTCACATAGTCTTGAAACAGTATTCATGCAGCTTTAATAATTTAACGTTTTCTCTTTAAGTGTAAATGATGTACACAAATGCACTCTTTTAAATTGCAGTCTTCTATTGAATTATTCTGCATTCTCTGGTTGCATTTAAACAAAGTGTTACCCAGTGGCAAATACCAACAGGGGGCATCGGGAAGCTTGAATGGTGAAAATAAATGAAGTTCTTTGTACTTCATAATGAACTTATTTTTAAATTGCAGTAGGGCCACGCTTGTGATCACAAAGATAGAAAGAAAAACTATTTGAAAATTAGAGTATCATCCCTGAATGAAGCATATCTACTTATTTTGCACATATATCTAAATTAATTTAATCATTAACTAGGTTTTGTTGATGCTTTGCTTATTTATATAGAAAGGAACATTTGGATAGCATTGTAATCTTCTTGTAATGACAAAATGGATAATATATGGATATAACCTTACAAAATTGAACATTATTATGTTGCAGAACTATTGATAAGATTATTCAGAAAGAAGTGCAGACTTACTACTCAGTATCATATTAACATGTAATTTGTGTCTAAACTAATTTATAAAAGAACTTTCACAGTGTTTCACATCACACATCACATTTACAGTGTAGTTCATCTCAGACCCTCAGTAGCATATCACTAATGGTTGACATGGCACCCATGAAGTGTTGATATATTTC
Source organism: Polypterus senegalus (assembly GCF_016835505.1). NCBI lineage: Eukaryota > Metazoa > Chordata > Cladistia > Polypteriformes > Polypteridae > Polypterus > Polypterus senegalus. The sequence goes on from NC_053161.1 coordinate 38,070,955, forward strand.
CATACAACATTCAAAATCCAAAATCTGAAGGGTAACTCTGCAATGTAATGTATAATACATTTTCATATTATGCCTATTTACTGAATACCTCATTTTTTAATTGTTCAGTTCTTTTGGAAATCAACCTTTAAAATAATTTCAAGTTGAATCTGAAACATAAAAAATAATAAAAAAAAAATGTTAATGTCTGTGCATGTGTACACTCGCTCAGAGCAATCTGATTGATCAGTTTTGCTGTGTTTGCTCAGTAAAGCGCAATCAAGACAGGAAGCGATGGGCAAGGAAAAACATAGGAGGATCACTGAGAGTCACCTACACTAACACGCAAAGTATTGGCAAGAATACTAATAATGTTTTCACAGAGGGTAATGGGGTCCAATATACTATTAATGGTACTTAAAAAGCTGGCAGGAGATGAGCAAAGTACCTCAAAATGACAAAAGCTGAGAAGCAGGTTTTATGGTAACGTGATCAAAAGGGGAAGCACCGGCCAACACATATAAAGAAACATGAGGATACAGAAGAAAGCTGTAGCACGATTGCTGAGGGAACAAGATAAGACAACAGACATCACATATTTTACAGTGTATTCTATTACCTGTACCATAGCTAGTTAAATATAAAAGGAACATACAGATCCAGTGTATTTACATTTTGTCACTAGCATTTTCTGTATTGAATAAATAGCATTGTACTTAAAACATTAAATTCCATTGATTAAGCACTTAGCAACTATTTGTAAATCAAGTAAAGAGAGCAACTTGAATCTTTCTTTCACTTTGCTGTGATATACCTTATATACAATATGAATATATGATCTCCTTTATGTTACTCTCAAAAGAGCACATGCTCCCTAAAATATAGTTCTTATATTTGAATTAAAAAATAAACCAAAAAGAGAGAATAAAGTGGTGAAGATTCTGATGGGAAACCAACATTTAATGTTCCAAGCTTTAGGTAAGGCTATAAACACACTGCTGGCAGCAACTGTGGCATTTTAAGTTTGAAAGACAATGTAATGGAGATGCCTCTATCCGGGATTTACATTACTCAAGTGAGCAATGTCAGGTTTGAGGTCATAGTTTTTCTTTCATGTTAACGACTTCCTAACTAAAAAAAAATGACAAATACACTTTTTTCCGGAACAGGCCGCAACATCTTCCTGAGTTTCCTTTAAATTTCCCCTATAAGAGCCACAGAACGGTCATATCCTTGACTGTATGGTCAGCTAAAAGACAAATTCCTCCTCACGCGGAAACACATACTCCTCCAAGTAAGCAACAGAAGGACAAAACACTTCAACATTGGTGTAAAACTGCATTCGGCTTCACTATTATTTTGGGTTAACTTTATAAAACAAACAGATGTTGAGGCACAGGAAAGTAGCACGCCTTTATCAGAACAAGAGGCTAGTTCATGCTAATAAAGGCAGGAACAATCAGGCACATTCTTCTCATTGTGTATGCTGCCAGGTCTTTCCTAAACCATAACAGCAGCACTGGTAGCTGTACATTGTATCATCTTATTAAAAAATGAACCAACATATACTGTTGTGAAGAAACTTGACTTCAACATTTTCTGTTTATGCTTGTACATTTATCTTGAAAGATGACTGTTGTTGTACGCCTTTATTTTTTTCCTTCTGTTTTTTTCTAGTGAAACCTAAATACTTTTATGTGTATATAATCCAAGCTAAATCTATATGCCAAAATAGAACATATACTATGGATTGACAAAGCCACTTAAAACACTCATCAAGGATGCAATAATTACTGAATATGTTCCCGCCTTGATACAACATGCGTTATTCCCATTTTGATATGGTCAGCGATGGGGTTGATGAAGGTGATGTATAAACTGGCATTAGCACACTAAAATCCAACTGTCCATAGACTATATATTGTAAGCCACTAGGGGACGTACTGCCATCCTAACCCGGACATATACAGGCAGCACACAGGTTCAAGAGAGCACCCGGTTTATTTACAGCAAACACATTAAGCACCAGTCACCAACACAACGGTCCCTTCTTGCCATCAGTCCTTCTCCCTCCACTCCTCCTCAGGCTTTGTCCTCTCTTCCCGACTATGGCCTGCTTATGGAGTGAGGTGGCTCCTTTTTATAGGGCTCCTGGATGGACTCCAGGTGCCTAACAAGCTTCTTCTGGCCACACTTAGGGTATGGCGGAAGCGTGACAAAATAAGGCCCTGGAAAGGTCCATGCATCTCACTGGAAACCAAAGGGGCTGCCCTGTATTGGCCTGGGGGAGAAACTGTCCTGATAATACTCTCTCCCCGGGTCCTTCCACAACTTGGGTGTCCTGGCCATCTATATATATATACATACTAGCTGTGTAAGCCTGTGCTGTAAAAAGCCCGGGGTCCTAGAAACTATTGAAATCGTGAAAAAAAAATTGAAATGTAGAGATGTCAGGTAATTGAATGGAACTGCTCTGGGCATCTCTGTCCAAGGTGGTTTCATTTTGCAAACGTGCTCGCATCATTTGTGCATGAGCGGCTAAGCAACATCGACTCCACGCTGTGCCGCTCACCTCCAAGGCCAAGTGAGCTTTACCCCCGCGCCTCATCGTCGGAGCGATGACGCCAACAATGAAGACCTCAGCTTGTTTCAGCTATGCAAGCAGGGGTTTAAGGCTAGAACACCTCCATCAGCACAGGCAAGCATCACCACCCAGAACCGGTTCGACTCCCAGTTTGCCTTCAACCCCAGGTGATGTATTTTGTGATTGGTGATTCAATCGTAAGAAATTTAAACATCACATGCCCTAATCAGAAATCTTTTGTTTCTTGTTTTCCTGGTTCTCGTGTCCGAGATGTTATGAGACATGCGCCAAGAGTCTTCGAGAAGCACAAGAACAGGGCAGTAGGACCCATTGCAATGGGGTGAAAGACATGAGACACCAACAGTCAGAGATTCTCAAGACGGATTATGCAGCACTAATCAAAGCCACAAAGGAGAGGACCCTGTCTGCAAGAATCTTCATCTTGGGTCCCCTACCTCTCGTTAGAGGATCAAACAAATATTACTGTCGTCTGCTGGGATTAAACACCTGGCTGAAAGGCTTCTCTGAGAATCAAAACATGGGGTTCATAGACAACTGGGACCTCTTCTGGGAGAGGCTGCGTTTCTTATAAAGCGGGATGGTCTGCATCCAAATAGATTCGGCGCCCGGGTCCTCTCCGAAAACATCGCTAAGGTAATTTGTCTCTCTTGACTTGCTATTTCTACTCCTAACCCTTTCCGTAATGCTTTGATAGGACATGATAATTCTTTAACAAAGTCTTCGGCAACAGTGCACTGCATTCCTGCTCTAATAACTAACCTCAATGCATGTACAAAATCTAGGCAGTGCGGCATAAATACGAATGATTTAATTACAATTACACCTTTAGATGAACAATGTATTAAATCTATAAAATCAGATTATAGATTAAATAAAAAATATGCACAGAGCTGCGCTAATAAAAATAACTTAATTTCTATCTCGAATACCCATAACACACATAAAATTCAGCTTTGCTCTTCCGAAACATTATATATGGCTTTGTTAAATGTAAGAGCATTACCCAACAAGACATTTTCCATCAACGATCTTATTAGTGATAGGAAAATTGATTTTATTGCACTGAAACGTGGCTTAGCTCTGATGGCGCGGCTGTTTTAATCAAATCTGCACCTCTGAATTACAGCTTTACTCGTGCGGATCGCCAAGGAAAGAGAGGCGGCGGTTTAGCAAACATTTACTCAAGCCGGTTAAAGTGTAAAGAATTTTGGTAAATTCAAGTCCTTTGAGTATCTTGCTGTTGTTATTCATGGAGTTTCTCAGTTTCTAGTATTGTCCTTGTATAGACCTCCTAAATACAATGCATCTTTCTTTAAGGAATTCTCAGACTTGGTGTCAATTCTAATTACGAACTATGACGCTCTCCTAATAGTTGGTTACTTTAACTTTCATATCGATAAACAGTGTGACCCAAAAGTAAAAGAATTCATGAACCTCCTGGACTCTTTTGATTTGAGACAGCTCGTTAATCAGCCTACGCATAAAGCAGGTCATACGTTAGACTTAGTAATTACTAAAAGACTGAAAGTTGATGTGAAGCAGATCATTGATATTGATCTATCAGACCATTTTCTTTTACTATTAAAAAAAGAAATAATGATAGAAAACATTCATGAGAAGCATATTGTTAAAAAACGCTTTTTTGATTCATCAGCAGCTTCAAAATTTACAAACATTCTAAGCAACCAGTCCGTTTGTAGTGCTAACTACAATAGCGAGGATAATATAAATAGTAAAGTGGAAAAATGTAATACTAAGGTGAGAGCTGCTGCTGACACAGTTGCACCTGAAAAGATAGTTAAAAAATCTTCTAACATTATTATACCATGTGTGGACTTGGCCCGGACACAGACTGGCAGACATGTTGTTTTTCAACCACCACACGTTTATTTACAATATTTACAATTATTAAATTGGTCACACAGACCCAGTTCGGTGCACAATACACCCCAACACACTCAGTCCTGGACACAATGCCTCTCTACGGGCCGCCTCCACACCTCCTCTGTGCTTCGTCCTGCCTCCTCCCGACTCCAGCCCTGAATGAATGGAGACGGCCCCTTTTATACAGTCCCTGGATGAGCACCAGGTGTTCCCGACATTCCTCCCTTGGCCACGCCCCAGCGTGGTGGAAGTGCCGGCTGTCCTTCCAGCAGCTCCCCGGGTGTCTCCCAAAGTCTTCCCGCCAGCACTTCCGCCACACCAGGAACAACAACAGGTCCCCAAGGCATTGGGGCGCCTCCTGGCGGTGACCACGGGCCCCTACAGGCTAGGGCTTCCATGCCTTCAACCCGTGGCCCCCAGAACAACCAGGAAGGCGGCCCCCACGTGATCCAGGGTGGGCTTTGACCCTCTTCCGGTCCCTCACGGCATCCCGGCCGGGTCGTTGCCCCTGGCATCCCTGACACATGGAAGACCCAAAGAGTGTCTGATTTAAAGAGAACATGCCGTAGAGCTGAGTGTAAATGGAGAAAAACTAAACTAACTATCCACTATGAGATATAGAAGGTTAAAATAACAGAATACAATAACACGGTCCATCTTGAGAGGCGCTGCTATTTCTCTAGAATTATAAATAACAATGCTAGTAATCCCAGAGTCTTATTCTCTACAACTGATCGTCTGCTAAACCCAGGTAACTCAATGGAATGCCTCCAGAATACTTCCAGTGAAACCTATGAGGCTATTGCTGTATTCTTCAATCAAAAAATTAATGATATTAGAAATAATATAGTATATCTCCCCAACACTGTGTATCCTCTTAAGCCCCAGTACTCCATTATAAACAAAATTGAATTCTTTCACCAGGATAGATTTACCTGATTTATATAAAATAATTTCTCAACTGAGACCTTCCACCTGCGTCCTTGACCCAATACTAACAAGTTTTTTCAAAGAAGTATCGAGCATGCTAATTGATAGTATTCTTGACATAGTAAACTGGTCATTAGATACGGGGGTCTTCCCAGACTGTCTTAAGACTGCTATAGTTAAACCCCAACTCAAGAAAATTAATCTTGACTCCTCTGCTTTTGAAAATTGTAGACCTATTTCTCGCCTGCCTTTCTTAAGTAAAATTCTAAAGAAGGCAGTCATTATGCATCTAAATGAACACCTCAGTAAACATGCTATTCTTGATAAGTTTCAGTCAGGTTTCAGAACAAATCACAGTACAGAAACTGCACTCGTAGTAGTAAATGACTTGCGGGTAAATGCAGACAAAGGCCATTTATCTGTTCTCATCCTCTTAGATCTGAGTGCCACATTTGATACCATTAATCATAATATTCTTAGAAATTGCCTTAGTCAGTGGGTGGGCCTCTCTGGCAGTGTCTTAAATTGGTTTGAATCCTATCTGGCAGGTAGAAAATTCTTTGTTAGTTGTGGTAATTATACTTCAAAGACATATGATATTCTATATAGTGTTCCACAAGGCTCTATCCTGGATCCTCTGCTGTTTTCGATTTACATGCCTCCATTGGGTCAGATTATCTCGGGGCATAACGTGAACTACCACAGCTATACTGATGACACACAACTGTATTTATCAATAGCACTTGATGACCCGACTCTGTTGTTTCACTAACACAATGTCTTACTTGTGTTTCTGAGTGGATGAGTAGCAATTTTCTCAAGCTAAATAAAGAAAAAACTAGGTAAAGGTAAAGAATTTAGGAGTAGCTGTTGACTGTGACCTGAATTTTAAATCGCATATTAATCAGATCACTAGGACAGCATTTTTTCACTTAAGAAATATAGCAAAAGTTAGACCTCTTATATCATTGAAAGATGCTGAGAAATTAGTTCACGCTTTTGTTTTCAGTCGACTAGATTGCTGTAATGCACTCCTCTCAGGACTACCCAAAAAAGACATTGATCGACTGCAACTAGTGCAGAATGTAGCTGCTAGAATCCTAACTAGGAAAACAAAATCCAAGCACATTTCTCCAGTTTTGATGTCACTACACTGGTTGCCTGTGTTATTCAGAATTGACTTTAAAACACTGTGTATGGTTTACAAAGCCTTAAATAATCTCGCTCCATCTTATATATCAGAGTGTCTGACATCTTATATTCCAAATCGTAACCTTAGATCTTCAAATGAGTGTCTGCTTAGAATTCTAAGAGCTAAACTTAAAAGAAGTGATGAGGCGGCCTTCTGCTGTTATGCACCTAAAATCTGGAATAGCTTGCCAATAGGAATTCACCAGGCTGATACGGCGGAGCACTTTAAAAAAAACTGCTAAAAACACATTACTTTAACCTGGCTTTCTCATAACTTCATTTTAATTTAATCCTGATGTTCTGCATATTCAATTAATTATCATTACTATTCATGGTGGCTCCAAAACCCGTACTAACCCCTACTCTCTCTTTTGTTCTTTTTCCGGTTTTCTTTGGTGGCGACCTGCGCCACCACCACCTAATCAAAGCACCATGATGTCCCTACATTCATGGATTAACAGCCAGAAGTCCACATGACCATCATCATCAAGTCCTTCCATTAGAACTCTGAATACAAGGACTGATCATTTATGTTAGGTAGAATGCCTAGAGGGGGCTGGGCGGTCCAATGGCCTGGAACCCCTGCAGATTTTATTTTTTCTTCAGCCATCTGGAGTGTTTTTTGTTTTTTCTGTCCTCCCTGGTCATCGGACCTTACTTTTATTCTATGTTAATTAGTATTCTCTGATTTTAATTCTTATCTTGTCTTTTTTTCTTTATTCATCATGTAAAGCACTTTCAGTTACATTATTTGTATGAAAATGTACTACATAAATAAATGTTGTTGTTGTTGTTGTTGCTTGACAGATGCATCAAACCACTCACAAATGCATCAAGAAGGTTCTGAGCAAACAGTAGCATACACATTTTGAAACTTCTCATTAGTGGAAGCATATGATGTAAATTGGTTACAGAGGATTGAATATGACATTTAATATACACCTGGGCTACAGAGTATTGAATATAGAATTGCATATAAACATAGAATTAATATAAACTTGGCACTTAGAACACAGAATACCAAGGAGAAAACACTCATTACTGAACTATTAGTAATCTTGTATTGCTAAAGAATGATATATATGATATATATGCAATAAGATGCTGCAGATGTTCTACCAGATGGTTGTGGCCCTCTTCTATGCGGTGGTGTGCTGGGGGGGGCAGCATAAAGAAGAAGCACGTCTCACGCATGGACAAACTTGTTAGGAAGGCAGGCTGTATTGTAGGAATAAAGCTGGACAGTTTAACATCTGTAGGAGAGCGACGGGCACTAAGCAAACTTCTGTCAATCATAGAGAATCCACTGCATCCACTGAACAGTGTCATCTCCAGGCAGAGGATTAGCTTCAGTGACAGACTGTTCTCACTGTCCTGCTCCACTGACAGACTGAGGAGATCGTTCCTCCCCCACACTATGCGACTCTTCAGTTCTACCCGGGGGAGTAAATGCTAACATTATTCAAAGATTATTGTCTGCTTTTACATGCATTTTTATTACTCTTTAATTTAATATTGTTTTTTGTATCAGTTTACTGCTGCTGGATTATGTGAGTTTCCCCTTGGGATTAATAAAGTATCTATCTATCTATCTATCTATCTATCTATCTATCTATCTATCTATCTATCTATCTATCTATCTATCTATCTATCTATCTATCTAGCCAGAGCTTAATGATTTGATGTTCAGATGGTCTTTAGTCCTCCAAAAAAGCAGTCATTCTAACTCATCTGAATGTTTCCCAGTACTGTCCTATTTTTAAAGGTGCTGGAATAAAATACCTCTCTCTCTTTTCTTTGAAATCTGTCATTTCAGCCCCCCGTTACTGCTGTTAGGTCTTATGTACTTATGACAACTATTACTTCCTAAGACTCCCAGGAGAAAATACCTCTTTAATGAGACAAAAAATATTACTATTCTTCAGCAATTCCCACTTAAACCCGTCCCCATGTTTTCATTTTATTCAAACTTTTTGAGATCATATTGGGTTACAACATCTGGTTTTCTTCTATTAAATACTTAATGCAGCCAAAGTAACATCTCTTCACCCTTGCCACTGGCTATTTTATGTAAATATTTGGGCATTGACATCTCATGTTACTGCAGAACTCAGTACTTTAAAATGACTTATGAGTTTTCAAAAATGTTAGAGTCTCTAGCCTTCTAGTCTTCTCTCTCGTTTTTTCATTTCAGTTTAGCAATTATCAAAATAAATATAGTTCCCCATTTTAATTTTGTTAGCATAATGCGACCTCAACCCCCTGTAAAAATTGGTCAAATGTTAGAAGTTCCATTAAATATTTAACTTTGGCAGAGATATGTTTGTCAGACTTAAAACCATTCTACTTTGTGTTAATTCTGCAACTGCCTGATTTCTCCTTTCAACCAATGCCTATCTTGGTTGTCTATTAAAGAAAATATAGAACCCTCCAGACCTCTTTGTATCTTTCCTTTCACTAACTTAAAATTAAGGCATGCTCTTCAAATCTGCACCCAGTAGTTTTATACCACCTGAGTACATACCACATGATGGAGAGATACCTAGACTTTTGTCCAACTTGGCACACAAACACCCTAAAGTATGTCTCTGAATGCTGGAGACAACCCGTCTTCTTTCCCCTTTTGACAGGATGGGCAATGTGACATTCAAGGATTTCTTTAATGAAACTAGTCACAAAATGTTCCAACCACCAAGGTCCAATGCATCTCTTCCCGTTTTCTTTTTCTTTATATCTTCTGCTTAGAACTGTTTTTGGGTAGGGACATTCAGTTGTCCTCCCCAATCCCCTTCTAACTTTACCTTTGCTTTCTCTCTGTCTTCTGCCATGAAACTGATGGCAGTACTATAAATGATTTTGTAAAAAACCTCATATCAGTCTTTTCAAGTTATTTAATACTCTCTTAATATGGCAATATGATAGTCTTTCATTTAGTTCCATTGTCAAAAGTATTTGTTCCCCCTCAAAAACCCAAACTACCAAGACACAGTCAAGTTTATTTTATTACTTGTTTATTATGTCATGGCTCTGGACCCTGATCCTTAATGCCATCTATGCCAAAGAATGTGCCAGGTACTTTTATACATACAATCTAGGAGTACTTCGACTAATGCCTCAGACCTCAATCTTTTCTATTAGCATCATTTCCCTTATGAGAAGTATTTCTTCTTTGGGACCTCTCCACTTTTTCTTTTTCTTTTACACAACTTATTCTTTTTTTGGCACAGAAGCCACAAAAATTACATTAGTCTTACACTAATTTTCCTCCTGATTTCTCTCTTTTTTTACTCTCTGCAAACTTCTTTTCTGAGCTCTACTTGAGCTTTCAGCAGTTAAGATCAATGAGTCATCTGGCATTAACATCAAGAAGTGGTTCTCCATAGTCCAGGTTATCCTTGTTCAAATCTTGACCCTTAAGGTCTGTTCTTGTCTTTTGCTTCCCACTGATTTCCAGTTTTCCTTTTCTGGGACATATTGATTGTACTGTGTATCTCTTCTTAATTTGTTCAGCCATGTCAAGGCATCCTTACAATTTCATCTTTTACATGGCTTGGTTCAATGTGAGGAGAGGAGGCAGGGCAGAGGCATCACCTGGGGGGGAGTGTTGTTTTTTTGCATTGATAATTTTTATTCTAAAATTGTTCTTAATAAAAATTGCTTCATAAAAAGAGCAGTAAAGTTTATTTTTGTATAGATTTCATGGAGCTGAAAAAACAATAGAAGTATTTTAATTTTGTTAAATTTTACCTTAAAACAAATTTACAGGATTTTGATTATTTGAAAAACGGCCTTATGTTAAATTATTACCAGCTTTATTTTGGAAAAAAAGTATATATCTAGTTGTATCAGAGATTCGAAATTAACTGTGTAAATATTATTTCCAAAGCTACAGATGTAATTGCTTTAGAAAGGTGGATTTTGTACTAATATTCCTTAAAGAACAGATTAATCTTTTTAAGCAAACTATTTTCAAAGCTGTATTCTTGTCAAGAAATTTCATTTAAGTATATTTAGTGTATTTTTCAGTATAATATATTATTGGAACTACTGTAGATGTTTACAAAGTGTAAAAGTAGTTACAAAAAACTATAAGTATTAGTATTATCATGCATATGTGAATAGGGGACATCTTAAGGACTCCTCAAGTTGTGACATTTCCACCACAGACAGTAAGATGGCACCTTCATTGACTACCTGCTCTTTTTTTATCTGCAGTTCTATGATTGTTCCCAAGAGGACCAGTGACCCAGTTCCACCTTGTCCCTGTAGCCCCACCCTTTCTGGCCCAGAAGTCATTGTTCAGTCTGGAACCAGCTCTGAAGGAAGTCAGAGCGTCCTCGATGACCATAAGGAAAATTTGTTTATTCTGCGCCCTTATATGCTTGTTAGTTTTTTGTTTTTTTTTTACATAAAAGGCACATTTCTCTTGGGGTCCCAACACTTCTTTTGTTGTAATATTCTTCTTTTTACACCCTGAACAATGGCATAGTCTACAGAATGGAGCAACAACAACCTTAATTCAGTATCAGAAAGGTGATAAGAGGGATAGAAGAACAGCTTTGGCCACTACAAATCCAGGATGGAGGCCAGCGTATGGAGTTTGCGGATGCAGAGATGTGACAAATTGTATGGGACAGAGCCATGGGTCCTGCACAGTTATAATGATCTAATATATTGGGTGGCCAAACACTAGGTTGAGACATGTCTTCCACTACTGATCTCTTGCCCTTTCAAGATAGAGATCTGTAACTTGGCACACAGTCATATTCTGGGAGCACATTTTGGGTACAGACTTGGAACAACTGCTGCCAAATCAGCTCTGGCCTCCTGTTGGAAATCACCAGAACCTCTTTCTGCTAATACTTTGAAGGTTTCTCGTCTCAATCTTACCTGATTAGAGCTCTAAGCAGCTAGGATTAGTGGGGCATCTGGGAATAAATAAGGCAAAATAGAATCAACTAGCAGATACAGTACAGCACCAAATATCTATTCATCCATGTTGATAACTGAACTATGGGATGTGGGGTCCCTTGGCCAGTGGTGCCTCTTCTGTTTAACTTAGTCAGATATGGCATTTTGTTCATCATAGAATAAGGTGAAGAAATAGGGTGAGGAAGGGAGGATGGAAGGACATCAGTGGGGTTTTCACTTTCTTTTTATTTTTCTCTTTACATAACTGAATGAATAGTGTTTTATTAGGATAATTGTTATTGTATAACTGTATTTGATTGGTTCTCGATAAGCACTTGATCACAAAAAAAAGTGACAAACAGCTTTATTTTAGGGGATGCCCTAAATATATTAAAATCATAATTATTCTAATAATGCTTAGTATTACTATTAATATTAATAAATTCTATTATTTGTCTAATTGTTACTTTTAGGTGCTTTTCCAAATATGTGTTAAATATGAAGATGTCCTGGCTGTTTATTGCTTTATTTCACACAAACAAGATAGCAGCTTTTTAAAATATATCCTCATCTTTTTGCTGTAGCAACTTATTTAAATTTGGAAAATTCTTAATGAGAAAGTAAATGTGATATTGTAGATTAAATCTGAATTATATGATAAAGTTTCACTACTACAATAAACCCTATGAATCATAACTGATATTGTATATTCTGACCTAATCATCTGATGTGTTAAACATAATTTAAGTTAATAAATATTGGTTACTTAAATTAATTCTAAAAAATTAAGAAAATACTTTGAAATCAATTCTGTTATCCAATCCTGGTGGTAAGTGCCAAAAAACGTGCATTGAATTTCTTCATTATAGAGTCTCTAATTAGGGAATCTCATTCAAGTTAGTGGGAAAACACATGGAACTGGAGTTAAGAGTTAAATATTATGTTGTCTTCAGTGGAAAAGGATCTGAGTTCATTGTAGATCTAATATGTTTTTCCTTACAACTAGACTGTAAGGCTAAATTGCTTCTGTTTTTATGTATCTTAGTCACAGTACTGTAAGTACCTTTAAGTTGAAGCCAATCATTTCTTTGACACTGTTTGTTTTTGCAGATATCTTATGATCATGTTAGAAGATGCATACATTTCACATTGATAAGCATTAAAATCTGCATTTGGTGTGGCAGTGAAATAAAAAAATATTGATGTACTGGATAAAATACGATATTAAAAAAATACAAGAGAGATGCAAATGTCAATACAAAAATGGTTGTGATACGCATGTAAATGTAAACGTATATGAATCATACTGAGAGTTTTGATTTATTTAACCTTGACAACACTGCATGGGATTGATCAGGAACCACAACGGGTAATTCCATAGATAAAATGATAATTAAAAATTAAGAGGTTTTGACAGTGGCAGCTAATATGAAGGGGTTAGTGATTTTAAGGCTGTTTTCTGATTATAAAAGCTACTTAATTGTGACTAGTCTTGCTTACTGCTTATTTGTCTCTGGATGTACCTAATTGATTGTAATTTTTTCCTTGATTCACATGAAAGTGCCTCATTCTCTGTATTAAATTGGAGTGTATTTGGTTGGATGCAGACTAATCAGCTTTTTATGCAGGCTCCTCTTTGAATATTAAGATGGCCACATATTTCGTAGGCTTCAATAACCAAAATTCTCTGCAGCACAAGATTCAGAACACAGTAAGAAACTGACAGGGTGTTTTTTTTAATTAATTATTTACATATTTTTATGCTCCTTGATTTATTGTAGTATAATGCAAGGGAAGGTAGGGGTGGAATGGGTTTTAATTTAACTTCTATAACATTTATCAATTCAGGTACTATTTTACTTAATTCAAGAACTGTTGAGTTTTGTCTTAAGTGACATATATGAAGTATTTAGTATCTCCAAGTTAGGCAATACTCAAAAGTAAACTTTTTAATATGTTTATTAAGCTTCCACAAGAAATATTACCTAGTAAAATTTAGAGGAAAAAAACGCTTGTTTATTACAAGGCTGGAGGAGTATATGTTCCACTTTTGTTAAAATGCCTCTCGGGAAAAAAGTCTTCACTGAAACATCTTTGTAAATCTACTTTTTTTCTTTTTTAGTTTTTATAAGCGCAATTCACGCCTGGAGATAGCATTTCTTTTCAAGCGCTGATTACTAAAATTAGCATATAGCATTTAATATATGATTACATAATTAATTATAAAACAACAACTATTATGCATTGGGTAATAAATAATTAGCACCCTGCATGTGAAAAACAGTTGAAACAGGTGCATAATGAGCCCATGGAGCAGTAGCTCAAAGGAAACGAACCAGGGCAAATCTTGGAAACTCCTGCTCAACAAACACAAATTACATGCTGATTCCAGCTTGTTTTTCTTTGCCAGTGTCTAAACATTGTAAAAATAATATGTCTTTTTCTCAGGAAATGACTAGTTTAAATCAACCTTTTTGTTTTATATGATAATATGTTTCTTCCCCGAAAAGGAAAACTCAAATATCCTTTCTTTGCAAAACAAAGGGCTGCATAAGCCAGCATTTTCTGAATGAGCACAAAATAACTTTAATGTTTTTCTCAGTCCGTGGTAGATCAGATGTCTTGTACAAGTGCATAAAGTGCATCACTTGTTGTTAACTGCAGTTTTCATGATTTGTGAATTCAAAAAGAACCTTAATACATATTTTATTTTTATCTCCTGTAATTTACTTTTTTATATAAACTACAAAGAAAGGCCTAGCGGAATTCTGTCTTTCATTGATTGATGCGTTTAGTTATTTATTTTCTGAGTGAACTTTTCTGGGAGGCCACAGTCTATACAAGCAGCATCCATTGGTAACCCCGACAATCACTCATTCGGGGTCAATGTAGAGCCTCTAGTCAACTTATCTGCCATGTATTTGGAATATTGGAGAAAACAGAGTATTGAAGAAAACAAAAGGAGGTAGATGTAATCTCAAATAATGTTTGATTTGGCTATTGCTCCAATGGACTTTGGAGCTATGAAGTAGTAGTGTTGACTACCATGCCATTCAGAATTGCATTTTTGAATTAAGAGTAAACCCTATAACATTTTCTACAAAAAATAAGTAAAGTATGTATTTTAACAACATTTCAGGAGACAAGATGCTAGAGGTTTCTCCAAAATTGTTCCTGTTTGTCTGTACTCTTTCAATGTAGTACCTTGCTACAGTATACAGTGGATTCAGAAAGAATTCAGGTCCCTTAACTTTCTGCACAATTTATTGTGTTGTAAATTAATTTTATATAGATCAATTTTCCATTTTTGCACATCTCTCTACAGTCAATAACAATACAGTGAAAACATGTATATATTCATAGCCTTTGCTATGGCACTCCAAATTATGGTCTGGTGCATTCTGTTTGCTCTAATTACCCATGAAATATGTCTTGACTGGAGTCCACTTGTGGCAAGCTGAATTGATTTGGCATAGTTTAGAATGTATATACAGTAAGTTCCCACAATTCATTCTACATGTCAGGGCAAATACCATGCCATGACGTCCAAGGAACTCATTACAGAACTCTATGATAAAACTGTGGTGACACAACTACCATTTCTAAAGCTCTGAGTGCTCCCAGGAGCACAGAGGACTCAAAAATTGTGAAAGAGAAGAAGTTTAGAACTGCCAGGACACCTAGATTTAGGTATCAGGCCACACTGAGCAAAAAGGGCCATGGTCAGGAAGGTGAACAAGAACTCAACGGTCATTCTAACAAAGCTTCCTTTGCTGAGGAAACTTGTCATCTCAGCAACACTCAATCAATCAGGCATTTGTGGCAAAGTAGCTAGACATAATTACAAGACATATGAATAAAATATTCTCTGGTCTGAACTCTTTAGACAGAAATCCAAGCACTATGTCTGGTGAAGTCCAGACACTGCTCATCACCTTCCTAATACCATCCCTATGGAAAGCATGGTGGTGACAGCAATATGCTATGAAGGTATTGCTGAGCTGCAGTAACAAGGTGACTGGTCAAAACTTAAGGAAGGGTGAATGCTGCTAAATACAGAGAGGTTCTTAAAGAAAACCGGCTCCAGAGTGCAGGCAACCTCAGACTGGGGCGATGGACTACCTTTCAGCACGACAGTGTCCCAAAGTATACAGTCAGGACATCAGTGGAGTGGCTTTGGGACAAGTCTCTGATAATCCTTGAGTAGTGCAGCCAAAGCACCAACTTCCACCGCATGTGTGGAGAGAGACCCGA
Organism: Polypterus senegalus; assembly: GCF_016835505.1. NCBI lineage: Eukaryota > Metazoa > Chordata > Cladistia > Polypteriformes > Polypteridae > Polypterus > Polypterus senegalus. Next base: position 38,086,709 of record NC_053161.1, read on the forward strand.
AGATGGCAGTTTACAGATGCTTCCCATCTAATCTAATGAAACCTAAGAGGATCTGCCAGCTAAAAATGGATAAACTGCCCATATTCAGGAGTGTCAGTCTTATAGAGACCTGCTCACAGAGACTCAAAGCTGTAATTGCTGCCAAAGGGGTTTCTACAAAGTTCTGTATAAGGGTCAGAATAATTATATGAATGAGATTAGATGAGATGATTTGAATTTTTGAAAGTTTTTTCACTTTATCAATATGGGTCATTGAGTATAGAGTGATGGGCAAAAAAACGCTAAAGTTAATTTAAGATAAAATCTATACAATAAACTGGGCAGAAAAGGAAGAATTTCTGAATACTTTCGCAATCCACTGTATGTTTGTTCTAAATCATAATGAACTTTGATTTCCCCAGATATTTAGGATGAAGTTACTCACAGCACTTCTATTGTTCACCTTCAAGTACCAATGCTCAGACTTTACTTAAACACCAACACTTGAAATCTGTGAAGCTTATTTACACTGGGTTCTTTTTGTTCATTACTGTAAGATCAATGTTAATAAAAACTTTTCAGCTTAAAGAATTAGTATTTTCTGCGGTGGGCTGGCACCCTGCGCCCTGTGTTGGCTGGGATTGGCTCCAGCAGACCCCCGTGATCCTGTAGTTAGGATATAGCGGGTTGGATAATGGATGGATGGATGGAATTAGTATTTTTAATCATATATATTCAGTTTTGTGGAAGCCATAATCAATAAAACAACCACTTTTTTTTACTAAAAAAAAGTTGTATGTTATAAGTATAGGACAAAATGAATTTATTTTATTTTTTTAACTGTTTTTCTTTCCTACATAATCACCTGTTATAGAAGCACAACTGAACAGCAGGTAAAGTCAATTTGAAAATCATGTTTCAATTCTGCCTGGTATATCTTCACTTTGAAGTCTAACTTCTCCTCTAGTGCCCTTGTGCCTTTCTTGTGTGTGCCAGTTTTCTGTGACAGTAAAATGTTATACTGTTTTGTTATTTTGTCACTATTCCATTATGTTTTGGTTCCACTGGTTTAAAACAGAAATATAGAGCCAATTACAGCAGTAATCGCCTCAGTGAATGTAAGCAGCTTATTCTAATGACATAAAGGATTTTATACAGTATGTTGTTGGCCTTTTAAGAATATTATTTGCGTGCTTTCCACCCCAAACAAACAGACAAAGAAACCTTGAACTTTTCTACATAAATTCAAGAAGTCTAGGGTCAATATTCCTTAATACCACTGCGAAAATATAAATAAGCCTTGTGTACAGTATACATATTATTTTTTTTATGTGCTCTTAATTAAGGTTTGCATCTATTTTTTTAAAATAGTGTATTTTCTGTGGCTGTTTCTACATGTTAAGAAAAATTATAGAAATTGTGTGTATGTTTGTTTTGTTTTAATTATCTTTTTCATTTGTTTTTACTGTCTTCTACATGTAATTAACAATTTGAATATTGTTTGTACATATCAAAACAGTGGCAAATTGTTTCCTCACAGCTCCAGTAGCCTTTATTTAAATCAGCTTCAGCAGCCCAGTCACTGTGAAGAGTTTGCTTGCTCCCCTTGTTTTTGTGTTTGCTTTCTCCAGGTTCTCTAATTCCCTCCTCCATATTGATGAAAACAAGTTAGGTTAAATTTCAGCTCTAAATGTCTTACTATGAAATTGGTTGTGTCTGAGAGCGTTGCAATGAGCCATTCTCTGTGAAGAACAATTCCCTGTCATTTGTTTGATGGTGGCAGAATACGATGCAGCCCATTATGATTCTGTAATGAAATGAGTGGATATCAATAAATATGTTGTCACGCATGTGTGCCAGAGGGTCGCCTTCCAGTCTCACCATCTAGGGATGTGAGGGGGCACTGTCACTAAAAGTCTTGTCTCCTTTTTCCCCTCAAGAAAATTCATTGAGGATAACAAAGCAAGGAAGCCTGCCCCCTTCTGGTCCGCTCAATACAAAATGGAAATGCTCCTGGAAGGTGGAGTTTCATTTCAGAACTGACCTTGATACGAGAAAGAGAGAAAAGAAAGAAAGTGGGACCTGGGGAGATCAACGATTCAAGGGAATCCCTAACAAAGAGCACCTATGAACTGTTGTTTTCTTTACCTTTTCTTATTTATTTGTTGGAATTAAACAAGGTTTTACTCGGTTGGCACACAAGTTTTTCAGTTTTGACATACCTCATCATTTGCCTCACTACCATATATATATATATATATACATATGTATATGTATATATACACTCTATATATAAAAAGATTAGCGAAATGATGTGACATTTCCATGTAATAGTCATTTTTCATCTAAACCATACATCATATAGTATACATCTATAAATCATATTTTTCGTCTTTATTAGGAGAATACAACAGTGATACTACTCATGTCAATACAACCAAATTAATGTGTATATGTCAAACAAAATAACTTATATACATCTGCTTCACTAAAAACTATAGTAGTTCAGTTGTGTGTTACCCGTCAACAAATAAAATCTATGTAATGGCACACAGTTATAAAATGTAAAGCTGCATAAACATTCAATTGCCGACAAAATTATGACTGGTGATCATGCAGGAAAAGTCGTATTCCTTCTGCATATTAAGTCAGAGACTGGCAATACTTCAGCAAGTAGATTACCATTTATCTTGCATAGACGACAGTTTCCAATGGTTTTAGCATTTTCTATGATTAAAAATAAATCTCAGGGCCAGAGTTTTGACCTTATTGGAATACGGGACCTGGAATTTGGAAACTCAATCCTGTTGGTGACCGTGGCCACTGCCAGGGGGAGCTTGGACAATCCCAGATTCTTGGACTGCAGCACTTCTACCATACAAGGAAGTGCTGCCGGAAGAGAACCCGGGCGCACCGGAAGTGATTGTGGGTGCCCATGCAGCACTTCCGCCACACCAGGAAGTGCTGCAGGAAGAGCGTCAGGGAGCACCTGAAGCACATCCAGGTGCATTATAAAAAGGGCCGCCTCACTCCATTCGGTGAGCTGGAGTCGGAAGGTGTAAGACAGAGCTTGCGGGAGAGGAGTGAAGGTGGCTGAAGGAGAGAAGAAGGGAAAAGGAAAGAAAAGACTTTTGAGCTATTTATGCTGGTTGGTACATTGTGTGTTGCTGTGTTCAGAAGACAACAATAAACGTGTGTGTTTCTGGGACGTTTGCCTTGTGATCTGTTTGTGTCCCAGCTGAATCATCACAATATATATATGTTAAGGCTGGAAATCAATTAAAAAAATGAACTAATTAATTGCATCATTGTATGTAATTAATTTTGATTAATGGCACCTAATATTTTAACATGTAATCATAAAATAAGTATTTAAATCATGAAGTAAATGCACACTGAATCACAAAAACAATGTGGAATCAACACAAAGTAATTGAAAAAAATGGCATAGTTTAAACTTAAACAATGACCTTAAATCTGAACAAAATTGAACAAGTACAACCTGATTTTGAATGCCTTCCTAAAACATAAGTTGTAAAGAAGTTACTAAAAAACAAGGCCAATCTATTATAAGCACATACAAAAATAACAAATAAGAAGCAAGTCAAGAACAGAGGAGAGTGGCGATCAGGAATATGAGAGGCAAGAGATTGTACAGTGGCCAAGCTGACCAGCCATCCCAAGAGGTAGTTAGGATCTAATTAACTGGAGATGGGGCCTGAGGGCATTTATTATTCCAAGAAAATTACTAAATTGTTTTGTCTTTATATTGGTTGCCTTTATCTCTGTTTAGGTTCAGAGTCAGCTGATGAGCACTCAACAGTTAATTTATATACAGTCATAAAGCTTCAGGCTAGGTTTTGAAAGTGCTCCAGGTGCAAGGTCATTTGTTAATGCTGTTCTCATAGATCAGCAAATCCTCAGGCAGAAACAAACTAAGACTCTTACCTTTGATAAAATTTAAAATTATGACCAGCAACCTCACATATTTGCTTTTGATTCCAAAGTGCTAACCAAAATGATTAATAATTTGTCAAAAATTAAGTTAATGGATATTCATGTCTATTCATTTTTTTACTGGGAGACCAGTTGTTAATTTTTATCGCATTATAATTATGTACAATGCAGAAAACAACACTGGATAGCATGCCTAAATTTATGGGTAATAAAAATGTTTTCAGTGGTTCTGAAAGTGGTCAGGAAACGACAGCATGTGTGCTACAAAGATATGCTGTACTCCAATTCATTCTTTCAAAAAAATGTTAGTCAGATATCAAAGTTACATATTCAGACAGCAGGAAAAATAACATGACACTTATTTTCTAATGAAATTACAAGGGGAGAATTAAATACATCCCTCAACAGCAAATCAGGGCAACATGGCTGACGTTTTACAGACACAGACTTTTAAATGACATTGACTCTAATTTTTTACCAATAAAACTAAGCACTGTGCCTAAAGCTATAAGCTTTGAAGCTAAAAATGGACAGTTTGTTATGTTTTAACAAACTGTAGCTGAAACTGTCTATTATACCGTATATATTATCTCAATCCTAAATGGTACAGAGTGCAAATACAGCACAAAGGCATAGACTTTGAAGCTAAGGGAACAGAAAGTCTTTAATATAGAATACAATGAATCTAATCCAGATTTTCAAAACTGTCAAAGGCATTGACAAAGCTGATGCAGCAGAATTATTCCATTTACATTTATCTTAATGAGATGACTTGTCTTCTCTTGTTTGTAAGAGGTTTGTTGGTAGTGTTTTATAAATAAGAACACTGTAGGTATTGATGACTCAGTGCCACATGTTTGAAACCATGACTTCAAGTTATAATTATCTTGGTAATTTAGGACAAGCTTGAGTTAGCAGTCTAAATATAAAATGAGAAAAGATTTACTCTGGATATCTAATTTAACCTGTGGAAAAACAATGACAAAGAATAAAAAAATGACATGTCACACATGTGCATCAGAGGATCGCCTTGCAGGTTTATTGGATGTAAGCAATACCAACTCATTTGGCAAGACAGGGGGTACAGTCACTGTTGTCTCTTTTGTCAAGACATGAATTTTGCAAATCACTGGAAACATTTTTTTTGTACAGGCTGTTGATAGCACCAGGCAGATACTCAAGATTTTTCAGTTCCCACATTCATGCTCTGAACCGCCTGTTGTATTTTATAATGACATATGATTCTGAGATCTGGGGCTTTGCAGAACAGTGGAGTAAACTAAATCACTGGTTGTTCAAACAACCATGAAGATGTGAGCTTTTATAACATACCCTTCTTGAAGCATCTGTTCAAAAAATGAATGACTGAGGCCTTAAGGGATGCACATGTACAGCAACAATGCTTAGAGTATGCCAAATAATGTTATTAAGTGGCCCGATTTGTTCCAAGAAAATAATTCCTATACCATTGTATAGGATGGATTAATGGGTTCTTCTTCTTTATACCAAATGTTAACCCTATCATATGCATTTCAAAGTTTTTCAGGCAACCATTTGCAGATTTCAGATTAGTAGGGATGAGCCATAGCACCTTCATATCTGAGGTCACATTCTGTTCTGGAGAAAAGTAGCTTGCTCTCGAAAGATAATAATAAGATGAGCAGTTGTTTTGGATATGTTGTATCAGACTAGGGTCATGAAATGGTAGTCAAGTCCTAAATTTCAGTTATTAGGTCAGCTGACACACACAATAAGCTCTGCTTAATGACTGAGAGAATGGCATTGTGAGAGCAAGTGCCTGAATTGAGGTTGCTGGGTTCACTCGCTTTGAAACTGTTACAAGTTCAACAATACAGAAGGATCTTTGATTAGAATTTCTGCTTTTCCAGATTCAAAAGGAGTCAGCAGAGGTGGCAACTCCTATGGATGTGTACCAGCATGGCTCACTGGGAGAAGACCCAAAAACATGCTATCTCTCTCTTTAATGGGAGTGTCTGAGAATTCCACACAAGGAGATGGGAATGGCATTAAAGAAAGGCTGGTTTAGTTTTTCCTGCTCCGCATGTTACTTCCACAATTCTTACCAGATATTCAGACAAAAAATTAACTAAAATAAGAATTATGTATCAATAATGTTTAAAGCCAATATTTTAGATTATCCTTTAAAGTCAATAAAGCAAAGAAAATTTGGAAAGTTGCAATTAGGATTGAAAAGATTTTAAAATAAATTATCTATTTCATTAATTACAGTCATCACTTAATAACTGTAGTACTAAGAATGGTTTAAATTTCCTTACCTGTGTCAACTTCAAATTAGGTGACTATGTGACAAGTAATTTATAGTGAGATTAGGGGAGGAAACATTTTTTGTATCGGAAGATTACAGGCATACTTACAAAAAGAGAATTTTGTTCTGTCTATACGTTAGCTTTATTATGAGTAGTTATGATAAAAAAATAGCTTCTTTTTATTTCTATTTTTATGTTATCAAATAATACAGAGTAGAGCATTTTATATACTATTAACCATTTTTTGTGTTTCATATTCTTACAATATCATTAAGAAATGGATTCACAGCTCTAGGTATCTGGACTTGATTCCTGTTTTTATGATTTTCTTTCGGTAATGAAAAGGCCGATTTAAGACTCCCACGATCCCCAAGGTGACAAAATTCAGAACTTTCCCACTTCACTTTACTGTCCCTTCCTGGCCTACATATATTCTCAAATATTATGTACAGATACAGTATGTAAAAAAATATGCTAAACTTTCTTTTTTGATTCATTCCAGGGTCATCCCAAAACATAATCAGCAAGGGGGCATGATTATAATAAAAATAAAGCCCACGGTAATTTGTATACACTGCAAATATACCTGAGAATGCATAAGCAACAGTGACAACAGTAAACAGAACTTCATCATGGAAACTTTAATTCTGCAAGTTGTTTCAATGAAAACCCCAGCACCAGCACACATATAGAAAACCAGCAAACAGGACTCGATAAACAATACTGTTCAATAATAGAACATAAAATAAAATAAATAAAAAGACAAAAAAAGAAAAACTATCACCCTTAGTAGTGCGGTTTCCTGGCACTCACTCAATGAATACTACAGTTGCCATTATTCTTTTCAGAGTGAATGAGGTCCTTAGGGTAACATTCTTCCCACATCTGTGATATGTCTGACAATGAAGAAGTATAAGGCAATGTCACACTAAACAGTTTATAGACATGTGCATGGCGTTGTGTCATTTTGCTTCTTTGTTTACATCAAAACTACAACCAACATGGTTGTTACTGTAATAATTAAACCCTAACAAAGATAAAGGGTTGGTGAACTCCGTATATTGTTTTACACAAAAGCACAGTGGTTTGCAAAATATGTTCAAACAGATGGGAGTCTCTGACCAGACTAAGATGGTGGTGGTGGTGGTGGTGACCGTTATAAGGTTGATGAGGCAGAAAAGAGGCAGGTTCAGATGCCTCAAAACTTGAAATGTTGACGTGTCACTGGCCAATGATTCTCCGGATCCACAGAGGGAAGGACAAGAAAGGCGTTAGGAGGCAGCACCAAGCTCCCGACTGGGGTGGAATTGCAAGTCAACAAGCCCTGAAGTTGTCTCCCAGGCATGAATGCTTGACACTATGAACAACTAAACAGGAGTGCATTCTTACCGGAGGAAAAATAGTGCCAAGAATCTGTAATAAAACTCTTATTTCTAACTTCCTTTTGCTATCAATAACATACCTCAGAAATTAGGAAGACATGCTTTTTGAAATATAAACCTTAGCTGCTTCAAAGCGAACATGCAGCTTTATTTTCACATTTAACCTACAGTCCTCATTTTAAATCGCAAGAACAAGCACATTATTTTTTTTTTAATATATAAAAATATACCTCAGCTAAAAATTCAGTTTCCAGTGGCAAATTAATGTACTCTGCGGTTGTGAAAAATAACTTTGATTAAAAAATACCAAACTAATCCTTTTACATAATGGTTTAGGTTATAGCAGTTTAGATAAAAGGATCAATTCCAAAGAGCAATTTACTAAGGTACAGTAGGATCAAAAGAAAAAGTTTTTTTGTATTATTCAAATCTAAGCAGATGTAGATGCTTTAATTTAATTTTGTACAGACATCTTCTGATAAATCATGCTTGACAAAAGTGTATGTAACAAAATCATATCTGATCAAATATAAAATTCTACTTTTACATTAGATAATCACTATTTACAAAAATCTATACAGTATATGTGTAAATCTGTACCTGAATTATCTTGAATGAAGCACAGGCTTTAGTCCCTGTCCAATAATAAAGTTTGGAAAACAGAATTGATTTATCTTTTGTGCAACAGTGATCACAATATTGTTATGTCTTAATTCTTCTTTGTGAATGATTTCTATGAAGATAAGAACTTTTTATTGTTATTATAAATTTGGTAAGTTTATAAGTACAGACTTTAAAAAGCAAAAACAACAACAACAACAAAAATCTGAAACACAAGCAGATTCAGTGACTGCTCAGGCTCTCGATGTGATTTACAGACATGAATGGAATCAGCAGCCTCGGGAATGCCTTATGCACCGCACTACACTGCCTAATACCTTTTCAGGATGAGTAAAAATGCAAAATGGGAATAGAAAAACATTATTACTGTAAATAACAGACAGTTAAACTCGATCTTAGTACCCTAGAAATTACAGATTAATAATCGTTACGTCAAGCACCAGGAGAAATTATGGAAACCATAACAGGACTAAATTCAAAAACTACTTGAAAGAAAAAAACAAATTAATATATTAGTTAAACGCCTGCTTGGGTTTATAAAAGTAGATCCTCTCAAACCAATCTGTAACACTTTATTTTAAAGGCAACTAAAGTTTTAGAAAAAAGCAAAGCAAATCACACCATTTTAGACTTTCAAAGGATATTCAACACAGTACCATATCAAAGACTAATTCTGAACTCTGGAAGCCGTGAGGTCAATGGTGAAGTCCCTCATGGATCGCTGCCTGGAAGATTACTCTTTCAAATTTATATTACTAACATTGATTCTGACATAGTGTATAAACAAGGGGAAAAAAAGTGGGAAAACACTTAAAAGAGGCAGTTTGATGTAAGCAAGTGCAAAGTTTTTACTTGCACACTAAAGAAAAAAAATTAATATAGGTACTGAACTACAAGAATCTAACTTTGACAGGACAAGTCCAGGATTAAATCTAATATGGCAAAAATATTGATTATAATACAGAAGGCCTTATGACAGTCTCAGACATAAAGCAATAGTGAGATTGTGCCCAGTGTTCCGCATACAGATTTGGCTGCAGATAGTACAGATAGTTCTAGAAGGTGTGTGGATCAGAACACCAGAGTATATGTACTCCTGAACTGTAAGGCATCTCTTTAATTGAATTAAGACGATTAGTGCTGTAATCCAACTCTTCAAAGATATAAATAGTGATTTTTAAGAATACGTTTATTTAAATTGTGAAAAAGAAAAATCAAGGAGACTGGAGGAAATTAAAGGGAAGAGCCCTGAACATGAAGATCACAAAACGTAAATAATTTGAATAAATGATTATAAGAATTCGACACAAATGATTGCAGAATGCAGTTGATGTGACAACCTAAAAGTGCCTGGATGAGAAACGTACCATTAGCAAACCATACAAGCTTGGTGGCAGAATGGTCTCTTTGTTGTTATCAAGCTTCTTGTATTCTTGTGTTCTTTTTATAGTAGAACGCTTAACACTTACATAGATTTATAATAGAAATTGTTTGATGAAAGATGTCAAAGATACAATACCTGAATTTGATATATGTTCTTTTTTATTCCTAAATTTTCATAAAATGAATTGTCCTTGCTTAAATAGTTCCAAAACGTTTGAGAATAGTGTGGCATTTAGTATTCAAGATTTCTTCTTCTTCTTCTTTTGGCTGCTCCCGTTAGGGGCTGCCACAGTGGATCATCGTCTTCTATATCTTTCTGTCCTCTGCATCTTGTTCTGTTACACCCATCACCTGCATGTTCTCTATATTGCAATAATTAAATAATATATTTTTTAATTAAATATTAAAATTAAGGGTTTGATTTTTAACATTTGGAATTATTTTTCATGGGTACTATTCAACCAAATAGAGTGTATCAATTATTGCATTATAAAAATCAACATGGTTAGTTATACTTTAAATATGTCTTCGATATAACATTATGGTCCCATGTTTAGTGCAGCAGTCTCACAGCTCCAGTGATATGGGTTTGATTTCAACCTGGGTCAAAACCAGTTTGCAAAAATGTCTAGTCTGACACCAGAGCTTTCTAGTTTGTGAAAACAAATACCAAAGATATGCACATTAGGGTTAATATGTTACTATGTAACTATATATTTAACACTGCGATTGATTGTGAACTTGGCCACAAATGTGTCATTTAATATACTGGAATTTCTTCCAGGTGGATCGGATTGCTTGTACTTGAAAAACTGGGTTCAGAGAAGAAAAAGTAATGGATATCTGCTTACTTTCTGAAAATATTAGTCTTGTATCTGGCAGAAAAAAGAAAGAAGATGTTTACATGTGGAGCATATGTACAGTATTTATACACAACATTTTGTGTGAGCAAAGCCTTTCTGTGAAGTTGTTCAAAGCAGAATACTAACCCTAAGTCACACGTTAGCATATTCCCAAACATTATGAATACTTAATTTCCAATGAAGTGTATAATTAGGGGAAAAATATGAAACACTGGTTATTTGAAAGATAGACTTCTGACATGGCAGTCACAGTCACCGTGAGGTAGCCGTATCGCTCTTGGTATACAGGAGCCCCAGTAGCACTTCTTGACACAATTCTGTTGAATAATTTGTTGGCATAAGGATGTGCAATAGGCTGGAAAGGATCAAATGATTTTGGTTGGTTTAGTTTTGAAATTGCTATTTGCTTCTATCTATCTATCTATCTATCTATCTATCTATCTATCTATCTATCTATCTATCTATCTATCTATGCGTTGGCGCTTTAAAAACATTAACACTATGTAAAAAAATACTTGAACCCTGAATCACTGAAGAACCATTCAAAGGTGAGAAGTAATTAAAAAGAGATAATGTCAACTTAATTACTGAACCTGTACAAATAACCACTTAATTCATAAACATAATTTTGATGCTAAATATTATTTACTAACAGAAAAATATTCCAAGAAGACAGTCTTCAGGAATGTCTTTGGTGATTTTACATGAACTTACTTAGAGGAAAAGTGGTATTTTACACAGAGTGCTATTTTACCAAAACAAATGTCTAGAATTAAATGCCTAGAATGTCAAAAACATGACCTGTGTCAGAAAACAGAACCTTCTTTTTAAATTGTGTGCTTTTAAGTATGTTAATTGAGCATACTTGGTCAAAGGATTCAGTATACACATTTGTTAAGGAAAGACAGGACCACATATAAGACATTTAGAATTTATAAGTGACTATTAACTGTAAAATAAGCTAATAAGCTAACACACAGGGTGAACTGTTCACTTTAAGAAAAAGCTGCCAAGTCCTGTATGGGTTGTGAGGGAGTGCTGTGGTAGACTGCATACTGCACATGCTGTAACTGGTATTGATCCAGTCTTTGTACCCTGCAGGCCTTGCTGAGCTGCTGGTGGAGCCCTGAGTGGATACATCCTGCTCATCTTTGGGGTGTACATGTGTATGTGATGTGTAAAGTTATTTGCAATCGGGCTAGTTCATATTTTGTAGTATACCTTTGCATTTTTCCTGTAATTTATTACCTCCAGTAGGTCATTTGAAAAGCAGATTGACAAGTAAAAACTGCCTGAAAAATCACATAAAGTTCACACAATAAAAGTGTATTGGCATATTTGAAAACTCTGTCTTCTGCATTCTCCTAAGTGAGTGTCTGTTAAGAATGAGACACATCATAATACACCGTACCATAAATAAAAAAAAGATGGTCACTTATTGATTTTGGAAATAGCCCCGAGCATCTGACCTTTACATAAACAGAGATAAGCTGGAAGTGAGTACTGGTCTGTGTTTTTGATTAAGAGACTCTGGTCAAGTCCATTATCTGTTGTTTTCACTTAAGTAATAGAATAGGCCTCAGATTGTGGGCTACATTAAGAGCATTTAAGATGTAATGCACAAATTGTACTTCTTTCATTTTATACATTTAATTTTATGTAAATATAGCTACAGGGAATTTTCCTTTTAATATATGAAAAAGTGGCCATCAACAGCATAATATTTATCTTTCAAATAAACTATTATGCTTCAGGAGTTTGGCCAGTAATTTATTGAAATGCAAATTGCATTTTACATTTCTGTCCTTTATTTAGTTCTTGTAGTGACTTAAATCATAGGTAGCCTTGCCAGTTTCCTAGATTCAGTATTAAATTTGTTTAAACATATTCCAATAAGTAAATTCAAAATCTTACTAAGTACTTTAATAAAATAAATTAAAAAACGAAACAAGAAGTGTTTTAGTTAATTTCTTTTTTAATGTAGAAATAAAAGCCAGGTGGAAGGGAAAAAAAAACACTTGTGGCAGAAAGGGCACTTAGGAATTATTTCATTCATTTCTTGTATTTCAAGCCACATACAGCATGTTATCAAACACATCAATCCATCTTTCCTTCATAATCCCATTGGCTCCGCCTCCTCCGGCAATATCTGGTGCAAAACAGCAACCCATCTTGGTTGGGCATCAGTTCATCACAGGGCTCACACACACACACACACACAAATTCATACTCTGACTATTTAGAGTTGCCTGCAATTTATTTGTGTTCCATCCAGGATTGTGCTAATGACCATCTTGCCATAATGGAAAAAAGCAGGTTCAGAAAATGTGATGAAGTGAAGTAAAAAAAATGGTCATAATTGTTGGAATGGCCTGTGTCTGGGGTAGGAGGAACATATAAAAAAAGTGATTGATCACTGCTTTTTTGACTTTACTTGGGTACATTTCATTTAGAACTACTCTTTTACTTTTACCTCAATACATTTTAGATCAAATGGAATACTCTTTTACTTCATTACATTTTCCAGCAAATTATAATTACTCGTTATGCAGACCAAACTCTTATAATCAGGTGATTTTTGTTCATGCTATCTGAGAGAAGCATCATTCTCCTGCTCCTTCTTCAATAACGCTGTTGGCATTTAATTAAGGGTCGTCTAACTCAGATTGGTGGAATGGAGATATCTGATTCTGGAGGGGAGCCGGTTACTTAATCTAATTCAAGATCATTGGGATTCTGTACACCTTTGGATTGGAATTAGGTTGCCAAATATACCTTCTCTAAAGTGTGCAACTCTTTTAGCTGTCCCACATCAGCACTGACAGGAACCTATTGTACAAAAAGTGGGTCTGTCTTTTGATTTCATCTACCACCTTTAATTTTAGGCCAAAATCACCCTCGTAAACCATATACATGGTACCTCAGAAAACCTTTTGCAGGTGGTTTATCTGCCCAGTAGCAACACAAGCCTCCATGAACACTGATAGTTGCCACCTCTTTTCCAATCTGTTGTTAAGGGAGAAGAAAATGGGAAACAATAATGATGGAATTTTTACTTCCAGTAACTAAGTAACTTTTTACTTCCAGTCACAAAAGATGTATTCACTGCCAACATCTAATGTCGTTTCATTGGGTTAAGACACCCTCTCCAGTAGGTTGAAAGCCTTAGAGGGATCGAATTACAAATCCCTACAAGCACACTGCTTCTGCAGATCACTATAAGGCCTTAACGCAAGGCCACTGATTCCAACTAGCGATGCACATATTAACTCTCTGTCTTCGGAGCTCCTGATTAGCTATTCTCATCACATCCATTGTGTCTGAGGTTGGCTCCTTGAATCTATACTTGTCTTATTTGTGTTTCAACCTGTTGCAGGGTGCCAGGTATAGCCTGTAGGCCTAGTCATCTTTAGCCAATGATCTCACCCTTGTCACTGCTAGAAAGAAAGGCACAAATACAGACTAAAATTGTTTGGCTTCATAAAGGTAAACCTTATTTATCTGTCTTAAGTAAGAAGGAAAAAAATAAATAAAATTATTTTAGGGAACTGGGAGACTATAAAACTCTGGGGCCTGAAGAGAAAGAAACAGAAGTGATGTTTCCCATAAGGCCTCTGTTTTTCTTCCATGTCTTCCTAGTTGAGGGTGGAAAGGAAAAAAGAGTGAGAGCTGGTGTTCAGTTCAGACATCAATATCACCTATAGGGTCCCCTTTAAATTGGTACCCATAAGAGGTGCAGTAGACTTATATATATAAATATATACTGATTATATTTAAATTGTTATTTTTTTATTATATTATTATACTGTCAAGTTAAAATGTCAATGTCATGACTGTATCCTAATTTTTTATTTAGGTAATAAATACACTTCTAACATTTTTCTCGATGCACCTTGAATAGTCTGTCATTTCTTATGTGCTCGTGCAAAGGATGTGTTCACATTTTCCTCAACCACGTGTGACATGTTTAATGAACCACAAGGCTCTAACATACAGTATTATTAGATTTTCTTTAAACCTGTGAGGGCTCTGTCTCATTCAGTGTGTAATGGCTTAGAATGATTGCTGAGGGTTACATGGGTTTCCAAAGGGCTGAGCAGGTCACAAGAAAAGCACAGCAACTACTCTTCTGGTCACAATGTCAATGCCAGTGGCCTGCAGTTACAATTGAGCTTGTTAAAGTAAATGTAGATATTTCTTTATTGAGATGGCTTATCAAGTATCAATGCTAAACATGGAAAAATTCCTCTTCATTTTCATGTTGAATATTCTGTATTTAACAGTGAAATAAATTAAAATATTGCAGTGCCGTGTCACCAAATAGTATCCGATATTTGTGAGTAAAAATTACAGTTAAGAATATTCTGAGAAATAAACAAAACAGTATGCTGCATTTCAGAAAAATAAAAAAATTTAAACTGCATCTACCTTTACGGCTATCATTTATTCTAGCATTGGAACTGAAATAGAAAGGATACATATATATAAAAAAGAATGAATAAGAAATAGAATACAAAAGTTATGCAGAATATAAAGTAAGTGGGGCAATGATGAAGGCTACTTCAAGTGAGTAAGAAAAGTACTGAAAATGGAGACAGAGAAAACTACTCTACTGGTACAGTAAGACATTAAATGGAAACTCAGAGTAAATATAAAAACAATATTGGAAATCTATTTAAATCTGAAAAGACTTTACTGTTTATAAACATTAATATTCAAAGAATACGGTTACACATTGAAATAGAATGCATACAAATGTACATATAATTATTTTAAATGCTCTTTTCAAGGTTGTCACCAATTTATTGTGGTAAAAGGATAAATAACATGTTGAAGTACACCATTGGGATCGTGCCCCTTGGCTACTCGAATGTGTTATGTACCTCTATATGCTGCAACTTTCTCAATGGTAAATCTTTACTACGACTAACTCATTCCATCTCACAAATGCTTAACTGAAATGACATAATGGATGAATAGGGGAGTGAAAAGATGAGGGACCATTCCATTTTTGGATTTTGTTAACTTTGCCATGAATAAATAAGGTAGTTCCAGCAGGTAAAGTGCAGCTATGACATTATGTAAATTATCATCAATGATGTGTAAATATCCTATTGGTTTTAAACAGGATGCTATTTGTATTGGGAAGTCCAATGGATGACAAAAAAGCATTGTACACCATTAAAACATCGGCAGTCTGCACTCCCAACATCTGGTAGAATTTATATGTGAATTCATGTACTTTATGCTTTTTTGTTGTCATCTATTCAGCATGACACTATAGAAACTGTAATCCATTACATAAAGCAATATTTTCTTGAAGTCACAGCAACCGGCACAGCTTGTTTTTGTTAATATGAGGAGAACTAAGTTAGGCCATCAGTTAATGCACGTTCAACACACCAGGATAATGTACTATCACTGTATTAAGCCATTAGTTGTCTGACTGTAAGCCATGCACTACTCTGCACAAGTCATTTGAGTCTACATCTATTTTATCAATAGCTTATGTAAAAACTTCAGCAGCATTGCTAATTCTGGTGAACATGGCCACTGCCATACCACAGTTACACTCCCTTATATTTTGCTTAGTCTTCCTTTAAATTACACCATGCCTGGCTAGCTTCTTTAACAAATATTTACACCACAATTGATGGAGAGTTGAAAGTTGCCTGATCAAAAGGTCAATAAAACTTATGGGAGTGTCTCTTGCTAATTTCTATACTGATTGGTTTTGTGTTTGCCTTGGTTTGTTCTTTGAGAGGTTTTAATAAAAAAAGTTTATTGAATGTTAAACCAAAGAACCATATATTTTTACTGAAAAGTGATAGGCAACTTCTACAAAAAACTTTCCTCATAATTTTGGGTACATTGTTGTCCAAGATTTAAGAGACAGAGTTAGACTGATTTTTTTTAATGTGTTTAATTTATTACAAATAATTGTAGGGATGTATTTGTCTCATTATTATAACCATCATAACCCTCACTAAATATCAAAGACCAGGCAGTGGGATGTTAATTTCTATGGAACTTTCTTCTTTTAAGGAGGGATTAAAAAAAATCAGTAGCCAATGATATTTTAGTCATAACTTCTAAAATCTCTAAATTGCTTTAAAATCTCTTACTCACAGTTATTGAAAAAAATACATTGTGGCTATGAGGGGGCGCACCATCTCCCCAACCCTGACACATGGCAAGCTTAGATCTCCACCTCCCGACTCTGGCTCCCAGAATGAAGGCAGGCGCCTCCTTTTATGTTGCACCTGGGAGTACTCCAGGTGACTCATTAGTGAGATCAGGAAGTACTCCCAGGTGTTGTGGAAGCCCGACAAAATAGTACTCTGCAGCTCCCGCTGGCAGCACCCACGGAACCCAATATGGCTATCCTGAACTCCAAGTCCCATATTGCCCTGTGGGAATCCTGGGCACTGCTGCTATTCATGAGGACTGCCATCTGTCGGTTCAAGGGAGGTAGTGTCCTGCGTTTATTCTATCCCTCAGTACTTCTTCTTCATTGGCGTCTCAGCCGGGTAAGTGCTTTGGCCGTCTGCCATAATATAAAATAAAGAAAAAAGTACAATACAGTAAGTGCCACTCAGGTTAGAGCTTTTATATTTCCAGTAGTTAATGTCCTCAAGTTAATCTTAAAATCATAACTTTAAAAGTAAATGGCAATTCCTTTTCTTTCTTTCTTTCTTTCTTTCTTTCTTTCTTTCTTTCTTTCTTTCTTTCTACTAAAGAATGTCATTCAAGCAGGAATTTTGAATGCCTTATATTGTGATGTTACCTTGGTATGGTCATTTTGAACTCAATGCCAAGCTCTGGCTTTTTTGACCTTAACTTTTGAAGCTCACTATTTTTCTGTGCCTGTGCTTTTGCGTATTACTTTCTTGGTGTTTTTGAGTTTGATTTGTTATTGCATGTATTTGCTTGTTTTGTTATTTGGATGGCAACTGCTTTTTATTTCTTTAGCATTAAGATGTTCATATGAGTCAGATCTATAAGAGAAAATATTTACGTAGGCAGGTACACATGTCTGCCCACACAAATATAGATAAATGAAGACAACCCTGATGAATTTAATCATAGTGAGTTTCCAGGCCAGTGTTAAAGGCTTGTTAAGGATTTTACACCACATGCTGTTTTTTGCTATCTTTCATCCTGTCACTGCAATAATTGTTGTGACTCAGCAGCATTAGAAAAGGAAAGAATCTGAAACATATGGTCCCCAAAAGATCATCATCAGACTGATGTCATTTACATTTATTTGCTCAGCAGACGCTTTCATCCAAAGTGACTTACAAATAAGGTCAACATAATCGAATAAACGTCAGCTGGGGGGACAGTTTGGGAACTGGTACAATTCCCAGGTTAAAAAAACCTAATCATAATATCAGTTAAACAGAAATTCACCATACAAACACTTCTTAAACACATTAAGGGACTCAATAGTTTGAAAGGAGGTGGGCAGCTCTTTCCACCATCTGGCAGCTACACACAAAAACAGTCTGAACTGAAATTTGATGCTGCACAGAGATGGCATCACCAAACACCATTCATCAGCAGATTTGCATTGGCAAGAAGGAGCCTAGGACATCACAAGTGTCTCCATATAGGTGATGACCCATTGAGTACTCACTAGGCAAGCCTCAAGGATCAGAACTCAATACATGGCTTTTCTTCAGTAATCCAAATCTGCATAACCATGGATAATAACACCAATGACACCATGATGGCTCCAATAGACCCCTGTCTCCCTGTGTTACGATATAGCGGGTTGGATAATGACTGACTTACTAACTTACATTGAGACCAGGTCTCCTCTCTGCCTCGGCATCACAAAAAACAACTGTATGGAAAAAAATGTCTCTAATGTTTTATACGGGGGTGTAGCTCTTGGCACAAATCTGATAGAAACACAGAATATAGTTTCTATTGAAGGCCAAATACTCCTCAACCTCCTTCCCCGCCTCCCTTTCCAAATCTACTCTTTTAATGCTGTCATAACCTTCCTACGAAAACCTACATACTCCTGTAATATTCCTGTATTTTCTCTACCACCACCTGAAGCAAAGGATACATGGTACCTAAGTACAAACAGATTAGACATATGCCTTACTTTACTCACTTTAGTCAACCCTCTTCCTATATCTGCACACAGGAAGGACACCCACATACATGTTTTATTGCTGAAGATCCAGCTTATATAATATTAAACAGAAACCTGTGCAACATGTGGTTGAAAGCTTTCTTTTCTTGAGTGATGATAACTAGTGTCATTACTAGATTCTTCTTGTTCCCCATTTTACTATATCTATCATCATTCTGAAGGTAGCCTTACTACTTGGACCCTCAAAAGTTTTCTTGCTATTTACTATAAGACACAATACTTTTTTTAAGCTTCAAAATCCAATCTTTAACTATAATTTTATAATCAACATGTAAAAGTATAATATGTCTCCAGTTCCCTAACACTGTTTCCCAACATAACAATTCTTGTAACCACTGATGCAGTAATTTTCCCTTGCTGAAATATCTCTGCCACCAGACAGAGGAGGTAACATAAAATTTCTTCCACTTCAGGTATTGTCTCATGCTTCATTAAAAAAGCACTGCCCTTAATTCCACCCATAATAATCTTAACTTCTTATCTAAGCTACTCAAAAAAGTCCCCATCTGTATCACTTCTTTTACTCTCTTGTGGATGCTTTTCTCTTTACAAAATTTCACTGTAGTTAGCAAATCTGCTTGATTCTGACACTTCATCCTTCCCTCCCCCAACGCCCTCATGATCATTTTTCATTTTTTGCTTTTGCTCACTTGAAGAACACTACACTCATCTTTTCATTATTATCATGAGTCCATTGATTACTTTTCATATAATAACTAGCCATCATTAGTTTCATCATCTTCTCAACGTTTTGCTTCAGTCTTGTCTCTTTTTGAAATTCATTATGCATACTGCAAGTTTGCTGTAGTAGGGAGTTTCTCCAAATCTCTAAACTACTCCTGCACTTTACACCTCCTTTAATTCCTTGGTATAACTTATAAAAATATTTTACTCATTTTTTCCTTTAAACTTTGCTACCATTTAAAAAAATATGTCACCAAAATTTACAGGGGTATCCACCACACCATGTGCGTTTACATTTCTCTCCTAAATATGTCATCCTCCAAATACATTGCATAAAGTCTTCAATACCCACCTCTGTTTCTAAGGTTTTATCTTTAACAACCAAGAGTGAAATTAGACTCACTAAATTTCTCTTATCGTTTGATGATAAGGTCTATCCATATTATCCATATTGAAAGCTAGAAAATGGTTTGATTATTAGTGTGTTAAGACAACCTTTTACCCAGATTCATTCATTTTTAGTTTGTTTGTGGAGAAAATAACTTTAGAATAAATTTGGCATTTGTTTAAAGGCTTAAATCCTGAATGGTTTTAAAAGCTCTCTATTACTCATATTGTTCTGAGCTCCTCAGTTCATAAATAATAAGGTACACATTTTTCTCTTTCTTTTTTTTCTTTCTTTCTTTCTTTCTTTCTTAACAATTAATTCATTATATCTCTATTTTGCCATAAGTGCCCTTCTTACTAAAAAAAACTTTAGTGGAATGAAGCATCCCTCAGCAGTGTGACAGCTCCGCTGGGTGTCTTGAAAACTGTGTCTAAATTCTTCATTCTCTGCTTTATTCACTAAAGTCACAAATGACTTGACATTTTATGCATTATACATGTTTTCATTTTTTGACACTATCTGTGTTTAAACATGCACATTAAACAGTACCTAATCCTAAATAAATCATAAAAGAATTTTGTACTTTACAAAAAAAGAAAAGTTTAAATTTCACAAGAAAATGGCTCTATGATCATGATTTCCTGTTGCGAGAGACTTAGCACATTGAGAACCTCAAAATAACTTAAAACATGTTAGGATGTGGAATTTGTTTTTATTTTTGCCTCCAATGTTTTTTCAGTACATTTTATGAATATTAAAAGTACATAAATATGTAAATGTCATTCTACTTTGAGCTTTCAAATTATGCTTTTCAATAACTACTAGTTTGAATTTCTGTTTCCTTCAAGTGAGAGTCTAGGAAACCTGCCATAGGCAGTTTCTATTTCAACCATTTTCTTAATCAAAGGTCAGCCTCTGTCTTTAAAAACTGAAAACAAATGTCTTAAATATCAGAACTCCATTTGTTGTATCTGTTTTACAAACCTCCCGGAAGAAAATATTTTCACCTTTTAATGGTTGTGTCAAACTGAGTTCCTGGAGGTCTACATAGGCTGGGGGCTTGTTGCTCTAACCACTTGCAAAATTAGTAGCCATTTACTGTTAATAAAGACTATCCTCTTTAATAAAACTCCTGTGTGCGTCCAGGTGTCCATGCGTGTGTGTCTTTTGGCGAAGTGCGCATGTGCGGGCCGCGCCGTGCATTGCATCGCACCGTGCCCCGCCCATGCGCGTGGCACTGTGGACGCACACACACTGGAAGCCGGGCACACAGTGATTGGCCTAGCTGCTGCCGCACATGATAAGTAAATAAAGCACACATACTGGAAGCTGGACACACATTGAATGGCCTTGCCACGGCTGCGCATGATAAGAAATAAAGGACACTATTGCTGGGGAGATTGCTGATTAGGTAGTCGCGGCCGCGCACATAAACTCCGTTGCTGCGGAGACGCCACACATACAATAATCAGCTGCACGCCAGCACAGATTAAAATACTTGCTGAGGAACTAAACAGTACTTGCTGGGGAGACGCCACAGGCACGATTATCAGCTACACGCCACACATTACATCAGTTGCTGGGGACACTCTGCTGATTGCCCACTGTTGTGACACAAAATTAAAGTCATATTATGGACATCAAAGCCAGTATTACTGTCAGAGAAAATTGCAGGCATTTTACGGAAATACAAACCAGTATTACTGCGAGAGAAATTTAAAGGCACACAATATAGTGATGCATATTACAGACACATACAAGCCAGCATTACTGTAAGAGAAAATATTACGGACGTATCTACTAACAACATGCCACCCAAAAAAAAGCACATGTCAAGTAGGACAAAAGACACAGACAATAAAATCCTATATAAGCAACATCTCCTGGAAGAACGGTCAGCTCAACAAGTAAACATCAACTAAAGAAAGGCTGAAAGACAAAGAAAAATACGAGCAAATAGATTGATTGAAGAAAAAGAAAATGAGTGTCACAAAAATGCTAAAAGAGAAAGACTCAGAAGAGCAAACCTTAGAAAAAGTTGGCATTTACTTGCCAGAACCAGTATTCAGTCATGGTCAGTTATATGTTGCATTATCAAGAGTTAGAAGTTTTCCAGATGTTGTTGTCAAGGTTGTAGAGATTCCTGAACAAGGCAAACTGTTGCCAAACTCAGACAGAATATTTACAAGAAATGTTGTCTATAATGAAAATGTATAGAAAAATATCATGAGGTAAAAAAATAGAAAATTTTACCTAAATATCTTCAGATATTGTGTCTTACAGATTGTTACACTAAGTTTTACACTAAGGCAATATTGATTATACTTACTGTGTTGTCATATACGTTTCTATTTTATTTTTATTATTATTTTACTTTAGGTTTCTTGCAAAAATATTTTTGACAAAAAAAAAAAAAATTAAGACAACAAACAGAATGACTTTGAGGTCCTTGCCATTTAATATAGACTGTTCCTACTAATGTTTATGCACTACTGTTGTAGCGCCCGTTATTGTAACGGGCTTAATGTCTAGTTAGTTAATAATATGGCTAGTTAGAGTTCTGATTATACTTGTCAAAAATTACTGTAGATTTTATTTTATTTTGTTTCCTTGATCAAACTTGTAACTTCCAGTCCTTCAACTCTTCTCTCTTATTTCTTTCTAAATATTTTACTGAAACCAATTCGACTTAAAACATTTTGAGCTACATTGCCTGTATGAAAATGTGCTATAACAGTAAATGTAGTTGTAATAATAATAATAACAACAATAATAATAATAAAATATTTTATTTATATAGTGAATAGCAAGTGCAAGTTCAAATAGGATACGTTTACTTGATGACCCACTTATTAATTGAATCTCACTTTTGAATCTCAAATACAGAAGGAGCAATGTGGAACACAATGGACCTACTCTTTGTCCTTGGAGGTCACTGCAGTTTATAAAACTGGTGCTTTGTTGACCTGGAAAACATTTATGACTGCGTAACCAGCGGTTTCTTGTGGGAGGCGCTTCAAGATGTCCCACAGCCACTGGTGCATGCCATTTAGTCACTTTATTTTTTGAAGGAAGTGTTATGATAGCATGCATAGCTTAAGTCAAGTCTGTCCAGTTTGGACATTTATCCTGTCATCTCTCCTTTTCATGATTTTAATGGGCTGAATATTAAAGGGCAGAAAAGATTTGAGAACCTGCCTCTGGTTCTCAGTGTACAATGCAATGGTCTTCTGATGAATGTGATGTGCTTGGGATGAAAATTAGCTCCTCCAAATCTCAGGTAATAGTTCTCTCCAGAAAAAGAATGGTCTAGTTTTCTACTGGTGAGATGTGAGCAGCTGTACAAAATGAAGGAGTTCAAGTACTTCTGGCTCAATTCCATGAGTGGGGGAAAAGGTCATGTGAGATTGACAAAATGAGTTGGTGCAGGAGCATCAGCAGCATCAGTTTTGCAGATCTTCTTCTTCTTCTTTCAGCTTCTCCTATTAGGGGTTGCCACAGTGAATCATCTTTTTCCATATTTTCCTGTCCTCTGCATCTTGCTGTGTTACACCCACCACCTACATGTCCTATCTCACCGCATCCATAAATCTGTCCTCAATTTTGGAAATATTGTACAGTAAAATAGTTGTGAAGTGGTAGCTGTCTTCAAACAAAGCTTTTGATTTACTACAGTATATAGTCTATATTCTCTTCTACTGTCACAAACTCTAGATAGTAACCAAAAAAAATTGAAAGTACCAACTGATGAATCAGAGATTTGTACATAGAATTGCTAAGTGCACTGTCCTTGATGAAGTGACAAGCTGAGCAATATTGGAAGATCTTGGAACAGAGCACTGTCTCTCTAGATCAAGAAGATTCATTGCTGGGGGTCTGGCCATGTAGCATGCTGTTAGACACAATTTCCACAGGGAATGTGCACCAGGTATGACTTTGGAGAATAATAATGCTGGACGGAGTATATCTCTTTCAATTGGCCAAGGTTTATATATTGCAGCTCAGGCCTGATCTACAACAACAATCACATTTACTTCTATAGCACATTTTCATACGCAGAATGTAGCTCAAAGTGCATAAACTAATAAATTCTGTTATAATACATTAGTTCAGGTGGGTGCTCTTCCTTTGGCAATTTATTTGCATTATGTGCCCGTCATTAGATTTAACAATGGGTCTCAAATGAGAAAGTAATCAAAAAGAGTTTTAAGTTGGATCAATGGATTAAAAAATCAACACAAAAGCTGATAGACCTTTCTAGATGGGAACACATGAACAATAATGATATATTTTAATGAAGTAAAATATGGCAAATGACTTGTCATTACAAAGCAGAATGCGGAAACTGGATGGACATGAAATACGTATTACTTCTAGCCTGTCCCCAGTTCAGACTTCCCCTTTTAACTCAGTGTAATACCATAGTTTCCCTTATTTTTGGCTCCACTCTAATTCCATGATTCCCCTTTTATACGGTTTACTCCCTTTCTGCTGTTAGAGCTACATTGGTGGCATATATTGGACAGGGTTCCACAATTTTGGTTAAAGAGGACAGCAATAGCTATGGCTCCAGTAAGAAAACAAAACATTTTACTTGTTATGTGATTTATTAAACCCACTTGTACTTATTGGTAAGTTTAAACACATCTTCCACGTGGGTTATGTTTTTCCTTTGAAATATGAACAGAAAGACAGTTTAAAGTAATTCAGAGAACTTTAATGCAAATTGTTATTGTGCACTCATTTAAAATAAATGGTTTCCTAAAGGGTATTAAGTCTGCAAAAATTGGTTCAGAGGATCTCATTATCAGGCAGACCTACATATTACTTATATTTTATAAACTATTTTAATAAAATATATAGGTTATCATAAGACAAAACTGCGGTGGGCTAGCACCCTGCCCGGGGTTTGTTTCCTGCCTTGTGCCCTATGTTGGCTGGGATTGGCTTCAGCAGAGCCCCGTGACCCTGTAGTTAGGATATTGTGAGTTGGATAATAAGACAAAAAGATTGGCACTGTGTCACAATGGTTAGCTCTTCTGCTGCACATCTGCAAGGACCGGGCTCATGGTGGAGCACTGTCTGTGTGGCTTGAATCTTCTCAGTCAGTAATGGATTACTTTGGCGCTCTGTTTTTCAAAGAGATGAATGTTCAGTTAATCGGCAACTATTCTGGGCCTGTATGTGTGGTAAAGTATGTGTGCTAGTGTCTGCTGTGATGGATTGCCATCCACTTCAGTGTTGGCTCCTGCCTTGCCCCTGATGGTTTCAGCTCACCCTTAAAGTGATAAAATGAGTTTACAAAATTGTTAGATTAATGGATGAAACAAGCAGGTTAGATGACAAATGCACTGCTGTGTATCAAAAATGGATCATTTTGCATCAACACTCTGTGTACAGATACAGTGTACATTCATTTTAAAGAAGAAATTAGACTTGGTGTAGATTAATAGCTTAATAGATTGGCCATAATAGAAATTTGTGGCCATTGTAGATCTCCAGGAGTGAGATGCAGTCACTTCTCTGGATGTTTCTACATGGATTGTGTTCTTTGAAACATTCAATGACATTCCTTTTAAGAAAGTGAATCTTGTTTGGAGACAGAATCAGATGACAAGATGTCATCAGCACATACAATGCAACAAAATGGAATGTACTTTATTAATGTTTTTACATAACTAAATGCTAGACGATGCAAACTTTTTAAATGATGCAAGATTAATCCTTTATTATCTATTGGCATTGCTAGCTTTTGTTGAGACCTAGTGTTGTTATGCACTAAGTCTGATGTCAAACATAGAAACACTAAGAACAGAGCGTCTCTGCCAGCATGTCACAAAATGAACCCGATTCTCCCAGTTGTTATTTTTCCCTTTGGGTAAAGATTTTTTATTTTTAATGAGGCCTTAAAAATTTGAGCATTGTATTTGAAAGAACTTTATACCTGATTGACCCTCTGTGAAAATTATTTCAACTGTAAAACCAACATTTCTAAATTATCCTACACTGGTTCATTATGTTGTTTCTACTTTTTGTCTTTAATAGTAGTTAAGTTATTGGTGTTTTCTTTTTGTATTAATCTGCTTCCCCATATTCTGTAATGTGCAACCTATTAAAGTAAGTTCATTTAGGTCAGGTTCCAGTAAAACCATTTTTCACTGAAGTTGCTTTATAATTAAATATGTGAGCTAAGGGAGTGGTGTGAAAAAAGTATGTAGAAACTAAACCCAGATGTACTGAGCTGTTGTGTTTATCTAGTTGTAAAAGTTTTGTTTCCGATAAATGACAGTGTAATTGCCTAATTCTATAGAATTTGCTGGATTATATCCCATTGGTTTGGCAAACTGTCACCAAATACTTTGCTTGAATTTCTAAAACACTCCAATGTCCAAATATATAGGCAAGGAAGCTGCAACACCACGCATTCATAATTTCCACTAAATCTAGGGTACAGTATGCTTATTATTATGCTTATAATTACAGTATATATTTGTAGAGGTGGCCTTGGTGTAAAATACCGTCGTGTCCTTAATTGAAGTTTAATCGATCAGTGATTATTGCTGACCTTTTCTTTCAACAAAACAAAAGCCCCGTTTCGTCTGCTGTTGCACTTGAAGAAGGTTAAGATCAGTGGAATACATGAGAGTAGAACCACTATGCAATGTGAGTGGCTGAGACCTGAGACAAAACCATCCATAATAACAACAGACAGGGGAACTCACACCTATAGCAGAGAGAGATTTAGGACTTTCCAGCAACAACTGCACATATCTATTTTGTGCAAGCTTTAAATGTCATGAGTCAGACAATTAAGTGCTATTTGTCCCTGACGCCTCAACACAGACAGCAAATGGTTATGTGTTGTTGAGAAGGCCTGCATAGGATAACACAGTAGAGATGATTTGCCATTGATGATGAGTTTCATCTCTGTTTTGGTCAGAGTAATGGATGGCACTGGGTCTGTAGAAGATCTGGAGAAAACCAACCCTTGACCACTGTGAAAAGTCATTATGGTTTTGTGATGTATATCATTTCACAGTTGATCCAACAGGTCACCATTGAGGTCATAATAATTGCTCAGCAGTATGTCCGCAGGGAGATCAAAGCAGTTGTTGCCACATCAAAAACAGGATCTTTCAGCATTATAATGAGTAGCCACTCACTACTGTCATCTAAAGCAAAGCTCCTAAAATATCACAAGTGCTCTGTGGTCTTCCAGGTGACTTGACCTGAACCCTATTGAAGTCATATAGAATGTTGTTAGAAGATGCCTTTTTGTGAACAGCTCAAACATTCATAACAGGGGATGAAGTACTTGTAAGAGGGACTAGGAAATGAAGGCAAGTTAAAGTCAAAACCAGGATGTCAATAACTGAGCGCTAGAACTAGAAACACAAAGCAAAATGCATGCAAGAAGAGCACCAAAATAAAATCCATACTGCCTTTAAATTGTTTCCCTAACAATTTTACTGATGATTAACAAATGGTTTGTTTGTTGAAAGATGAAAATTTTGGACGCCAGCGGTGCTACGCCACCAACCTAAATAGTCACAGCAATTATGACGTCACATGTAGAGCCACTAAGGATATAATGTACAGCAATGTGTTGTTGGCAACAAAAAAAGAACAGAGGAAGGATGTTGAGCTCAAATGGGGGATGTGGTGACATTTGTTGCAGCAGCGCAGTTACCAATTTCTTTTGCTAATTCAACAACGTTTAATTTAAAACCAGCTGCATATTTTCTTCTGATCAAACACTCCATCATAGATAAATGATACTCTTACAATAAAGGTGTATGAGGGTGTGAGATACAAAAAACAAAAATCAGTGGAAACGTTTCTTTGGAATAGTTTGGGTATTACCATGTGGTCACACAGGCATAATAGAGACAGAGAGAGAGAGAGGTTAGAAGCATGCGCTGATATAGTGCATTACCGCACCCACATAGAAATAAAAGGCGGTGTGCTCCATAGTTACTCTCGCAGGTGGTCGTTAGCAGATCATAATCCCTTGTACCAATAGTGTGTATTTTCCGCATTCGACTTAAATGACCGACATTATAAAATACCAGACATTATATGGTAAAATCAAGTCCCGACTTATCCGCGGGAGAACTTATCCGCAAGTATATACGGTAATTAAAATTCAAAACGAATGTGCCAAACCTGTTCCCAGTAATCACTAATAATTACAACAAGCTCAGCGAGAAGTAGGGCTTACGTCACCAACAGCAGTGAATACGCAAATGAAAAGCATATCACTATAACTCATTGTCATGCCCTGTTCTGGTTAATGGTGATCCTACTACTTAATGATACTTATTTTATAAGAAAAGGTTTCTGTCAACTTCTATGGAAATTTGCTGACACATTCACAATATTGCAGAATTGTAGATTAGTTTACAGCATAAATCTTGAAAGTTAAATGAAAATTATATGAGCCATGGTGACAACTATTAGATAGATAGATAGATAGATAGATAGATAGATAGATAGATAGATAGATAGATAGATAGATAGATAGATAGATAGATAGACACTTTATTAATCCCCAAGGGGAAATTCACATACTCCAGCAACAGCATACTGATAAAAATAAACAATATTAAATTAAAAAGTGATAAAAACACAATGCAAGTTAAAAAAAGCAAGGTGAAATACCAAATCTGAAGCTTGCAACAAGATTCAGAAAGGACTTGGTAATAGTTAATAAAATGATAAACTGCAATAATTTGTTGTTTTTCATTTATTTTATTTGTTTTACAAAAAAGTGCAATATGTATATGGTAGGATTAATGGCATTAAAAATGCGGAATATTTTACCTTTTTTTATTATCACCTTTGAGCACTGAGATGAATTGTACATCATCTTAATTTTTCTTATAGTTTTATCTGACAGCTTTTAACTGAAATGAAATGTGAGTGGACAATGATTAAAAAAATAATAAAACCTTGTGATATCACTAGTATATAAACAGTTAATAAAAAAGCCTATAATTTAATAAAAATAGCTTTGCATTTATTAAGAAATTAATAATTAACAGCATTGTCCTGTTGTTAGCATTCTAAGCATCAACATTTGATGACAGACATTTTTTGAGTTCACATAGGATATAGTATTGCTTTTATTGGATCACTGGCTGTGGTCTTTTATAATTCTTATATATTTTTCAAATGACAACTCAAATACTATATACGGTATTATGTACTATATATTATATACATTTTAAAGCATAGATTCCCAAAACGACTGTAAAGTATGGTGTGATAATTGTAGGATCATCCAGGTGCAACATCATTAAGCTAAGCTATCATTTATAATTATATTTCCTCCTAAATCAATATATAATTAATGGCTATAGAAATGAAAGGTGAGTGCTGTCCTTAATACAACTGTAAATAGGTTTTCCTGGCAACATTACAAAGAGTAAGAATATAACTGATTTGATTTAAAGTCACCATAAAACTTAAAAGAAGTGGTGAGGTGGCCTTCTGCTGTTATGCACCTAAAATCTGGAATAGCCTGCCAATAGGAATTCGCCAGGCTGATACAGCAGAGCAGTTTAAAACACTGCTGAAAACACATTACTTTAACATGGCCTTTTTATAACTTCATTTTAATCGTAATTTAACTTAATCTTGATACTCTATATGTTCAATTTCCTCAAAATAACTATTCATGGTGGCTCTAAAATTGGTACTGACCCCTACTATCTCTTCTGTTTCTTTTCCGGTTTCTTTGTGGTGGTGGCCTGCGCCACCTCCACCTACTCAAAGCTTCATGATGCTCCAACAATGATGGACGGATTAAAAGGAAGAAGTCTACGTGACCATCATCATCATCAAGCCCTTCCGTGAGAATCCTAAATCCAAAGAGGACTGTTTCATTTATGTTAGGTAGAATGCCCAGAGGGACTGGGCGGTATCATGGTCTGGAATCCCTACAGATTTTATTTTTTCTCCAGCTGTCTGGAGTTTTTGTTTTTCTGTCCCCTGGCCATTGAACCTTACTCTTATTCGATGTTAATGTTGATTTATTTTTTATAATTATGTCTTTCATTTTTCTATTCTTTAATATGTAAAGCACTTTGAGCTACTGTTTGTATGAAAATGTGCTATATAAATAAATGTTGTTGTTGTTCATAATGGTAGAGGTCACTTGCCTGTTGATATTCTCTACTTGCGAGTGACTTTTTTTTTTTTACAGAATTTCACCATATATTTGTCTCCGTACCAGTAGTGTACATTCAACTAACCATTTATGCGGTACTGGAACAGTTTAGTAAAATATTAATGAAAGATGGCCTGGTGGCAGTGATCACTACTTATTGTGCACTTTAGTTAATGGTTGCTCACAACAGTTATTTCTGGCTTCCGTGTGCAGCTTATATTTTGCATAATTATTTTGCCCTATCTGTCCTTGGAAAATACTTCATGTATACTAATAAAATAATACCGGATGTATCACAGGAGAGAAATAAAAAAAGCGCAAAATAATGAACGCCTATGTACATTTCTTCATCCTATCAACATTGGTACTGCAGTGCAGTTCTTCTTTTTTCAATTGGATGGAAGTTCCTCTCCTAAAAGTATTTTTCCACCTCACTTCTTTCTTTACCTTTTACTTATATGCTACCTTTCAGCAGTCAGGGAATTATTTGGTTGGATGCTGCTTTAAAATTGATACTGAGGCTAGTTCTGGACAAAGCAGAAAAATTATTTTGGGGGACAGGATGTTCCTCTTTGGCTACAGAGATATTAGGCTATAGGTACCCCTGTTTCTCAAGTACCTCCTTAGTGTCCCTGGTTTCCTGAGCTCTTAAAAGCACAATTTTCCAAACTGCTTGCACTTTCAGTGATAGGATATTCTCTGCCTTGGCCAGTTACTGGTACCACCCTTCACCAGTATTCCCTGTACCATATTTGGGAGAGCTTGGCTTAGTTCCTCTTCATTTTTGTGCTATTCCCACTCTTATATCAGAAATGTTCATTCAGGTTTACAGAAACACCACCAAAATAATCTATGACTGCATATATTTTATAATAAAGATTTCTACATTCCGTCACTATGCATATAAAACCATTATCCAAAAGCAAATTAGTTGGCAGTATAAAAAAAAAAACAATTATCTCTATCAAGTTTACCAGATGTTAACACCCCATATAAAATTTCCTTATGGTGATCCTTGAAGAACAACAACAGCGATGTTTTTTTAAATTAAACTCTACAAGGAAGTCATCAGAGTATAGTATTTGAGGGGAACATAGAAAGGATATTAACATGTTTCATTTTATTTTTGCACAAGGTACAGATTGCTCATTAAAATCACTTGCATTTATTTTAACACAGTCTGATTATTTATTCAGAGATCATAATATATTCAGTGAGAAATAGTTAGAATGGTGTGAAAAAGGCAATAAATGCTCGGGTTATTCTGTATACTAAAATGCATAACATTTTGACAAACCACTGGTAGCATATCTTGTATGTTAGAACATTTGCATATATTTTAATTTAGAATGTATAAATAAATTTATACAATATAGTTATTGCAGATGTTTGGCGCTATGGAGATATAGTATAGCAAAACCAACATTTAGTAGTTCAGTGATTTCTTAAAACACATGTTGTTGATTCAGTATATGGTAGACCTTGAAAGTTTCTCTCCTCCCAGGACCACATCACAAAGATGTGACAGCACTCTAGCTTGATTACAAATATACTTTCTTCAATTTCAATATAAGTATACCTAATTTTAACCTATCTTGTTTAATTTCAGAACTTTTGTGACCTCCTCTTGGAAAAATTTACAGCTTACAGCATCAATATCCCATTCATTTTTCTAATTCAGCAAATCTCCATTTACTTCTTCCAGGTATGCTTAATCCCATTACCATCAATCACGACGTTCCCTTCAGCATTTTTCAAGCAATTCACACCTGCTACATCCTGTCTTTCTTTTCCCACCTGCTTTACAATCCTGAACACATTTCTTTTCCTGATTCTGCAGCTCTCTTGCAAAGTCTTATATCTTGGCTTCTTACACTCTCTGAACTGCTTTTCTAACATTTTGTAGATTTTTTTCTCATATAAATTTTCTCTCGCTGTCCCTGTCTGCCTTTGCTTTTTGCCATACCATATTTCAAAGGCTCTTTTGCCCAATTGTATGTAATTCCACCACCATGTTTCCTCAGTCTCAGTGGTCTCTTTCTCCAATCGCAGACTTCTTCAATTGCTTTCAACCAGACATTAGTTATTGCTTTCCATTTGTCTGATTATTCTAAAAAAAAACTAATCTGCTCATTACCAATATTTTGGCAAATTAAATGGGACAATGTAATTTATGCTCACAAATACCAAAAATTGAATGAATCTAAAGCCTCTAAGAAACCTGAACCAATCATGTAGGTTACGTCAGAAGTGCACAAAAAGCGTACAGAACATAATCAATTAGAGATGCATTTTCTCATGTTTGTTAGGCTTATTTGTGCACTTTGTGATGTTTGCTGACTAGCTGTTATGTGTTGCTAAAGAAGACAGTCCACTCACTCAGTCCAATCAGTTCATTTGACAATTCAGGGCTCATGGATGGGCCAAGCAAATTCTAAGACTTACTAACTTTCTTTGAAGAAATCAAACTGATACTTTGTCCAGCATTCTAGATGATCTCCTTGTTTAGATGAATGCTATCTTTTCTTGTCACTTTCAGATTTCTCAGAGATCTATGGTAACATTGCAGTTTGCCGCAGCTTCTTCCACCCTCTTTCATTTCTTTCAACCATGTTTCAATATCCAGAACCTTACAATTCCCTTCTACATACTGTACATATTGCATGGCAAACAGTTAATCCTTCTATATATTGACTCCTCACACTCTCCTACCACCCCTTACTTTATAACTCTTTGAGGTTACTTTTGCTCATCCCCCAGCACTCTAAGCCTTGTTGCAGTGCTGACAGAACACGCTGCTTGTGCACAGACATCATTTAGCATGGACACTGTATCGTGCTGACCTCCAGACATTATTCTTAATTCTGATAATTTTTATATCATCTTCAGTTCCACCATCTTTTAGACAATATTGCCAAAGTAAGCACAAGGTAAAAATATTTTGGCCATTCGTCTTTACTCTGTCTTCTTTTGGCTGACCATTAATCTAAGCTGCTCAAGTTATTTGTCATCTTCTGCATGTGTCAGTTAATATTAACAGTAAAGCTGGATTACCCGCAACTTCCTGGACTTCTGGTGTTGTTTAGAGAGCCCACCTGCTACCTCTGGGTGCATCATTAGTTAGTCCCCTGCAAAATTCAGTTGAAGGAAAGATTGAAAAGCACAGTAGGCATTGCACATCCCAGTCTGACATCAGCTTTCACTTCAAAGTGCAGACTGCTGTAAGCCACACTGCAAGTATGTTGTTGTAGAAGCTTTTTATCAGTGTTGTGGGATGCCATAAGCTCTCAGGATGTGCCAGAGACTGTCCTTGTGAATGCTGTCGAACGCTTTCTCTGAGCCAACAAAGACCATGTATGTGCTGGCTTTTCCACTCAATTCATCATACAAAGATGTTATGTAAGGTGAGGATTTGACGAGTACCCCTCCCTCGGTAGAATCCTGACTGCTCTTTCAGATACTATATATTCTTTATATGGCTTCACCTAATATCTTGCTTGGAATAGAGAGGATCGTGATACCACACCAGTTTTGACAATCATAGAGTGATCTTTTCTGAGGTAGCTTGATAATGACTCCCTTATTCCATTCCTCCTGCACTTATGATTCTTTCCAAGTGTATAGGGGATGAAGAACAGTGCATGGAAGTAGAGGGTCTGGGATGAAATATCTGGCATTAAAGTTTTTACTTCCAGATATCTTTCCCTTCTTTAAGAATTTCAAAGCTGCTACGATTTCTTCCCTTTCTCCTGGTACTGTGTTGATTTCAAGGTCAGTTTGAACTTCCTGGATAAAACCTTTTTCTTCCGGTGGATGTCTAAGAATGTCTTGAAGTGTTCCATTGAAAAACATTGCTCATTTTTAGCTGTAAGAAGTCTTCCCTGGTTATTTTTGCTGAGATGGGACCAATTGTTTCCACATCTAATTTTGATTACACAGATACATTAAATTTTTTTCCTTTTCATTGCCTAAAAATTTTCACATACAATGAGTATATTATTTACTTTAGTATCCATTATTGGTTTTCTATCAAGTACTCCTCAGTTTCATTTTTATATAAAATCATACACAGTAGTGGTCACTACCAACATTGGTCCCCTGTGGTTACTTTGACATAAAGCAGTAAGTGTCTTCAGATGCTTAATATGGATTCTATGTATCCCATTCTTTGAACACCATGTTAGCTGGGCACCTCTTACATCTAAACTCTTCATGATGAAGAAAGCAGCAGCATCACCATTCATACTCATTGTACCACATATATTTTTCACCATGGTTTTATCATAGTCAGTTTTAATCAGTCCAATGTTTTCATTCATACAACTAAGTATAATGATCACATTATGTAGGATACAGGGTCATGGGGGTCTGCTGGAGCCAATCCCTGTGTTGGCTGGGATTGGGTCCAGCAGACCCCCGTGACCCTGTAGTTAGGATATAGCGGGTTGGGTATTGGATGGATGAATTATGTAGGTGTTTTTTCCATTTCCTTATGCTGCTGTCTCCTTTCTTCTTCCTTAATATTGATTGTTTGTGAATAACATGATCTGGGCTATGCTGACATGCCTCCCTTTAAATATTGCTGAGACCAGGCTGCTCTTAAGTGGCTTCTACTCTAACAAGGATTTCCTAGTTCCCTTTAGGATTACTGCTATACATTCACAATGCAGATCATCATTTCTTCCTGATGGCTTCTCCTATTAAAAACCCCACCCTCCTGATCTGGTTCCACTGCTCTTGGTGACTTCCAGGATATGGAGGTAGTGCCACATTCTTTCTGTAATCTGTTTCAGCTTTCCTGCCTTGGTAAGTATGTTCCAGAATTCAGTGCTGTTGGCCTTAGCTTCAGGGCTCCCCTAGTCATAAAATCTACTACCTCATGGTTTCAGCTACTCTCAGCTATAAATGTGTGTGGGCGAGCATTTGCGCTGATCTTCAGAAAACCTAGTGGAAGATTTATTTGTTGCTGTTACTGTAACATTATCTGGGTCATAAATTAAGGTTGTTACTCTCAAGCTTAATTTGAAAGTCTGGAGGACCAATGTATCACTTTTCTTTTAGTTTCTGCATTTTGACCTATCTAGTAATGGTAGCTTTACCAAAAGCACAAGGCTACAGCCAGCATAGTTCTCCTGGTTACTGAGTCACGTAATCCCCTCAAGCACAAGTTAATGATCCCCCTGGTACATCTATCTTAATATACTACAGTTGTTTTAACCTTAGTGAAGAACTCAGTCAAGAAAGATACTGCATCATCAGAGTTTTTACGCTGGAACTAACTTTAACCACCACCTTTCGTTCACATTACTGAGGTGAATTAAATATTTAAAAAATGCCAATTTTTTATGTTTCTTGTGCTGATGAATGTATGCATTGTTCTTGATTCATGGGTGAGATTCAAAGAGAGAAGAAGGATTTATTAAATAGTTTTTTTAAAATTTAGAATACATTTTTTAATATAATATTGCATCTTCTCTGTACTTCCTTTTCCGTAACATCTGGCATTGTGCTTTGTGCAAGTTAAAGCAACTGGTACAATACATAAAGAGTGGACTCTGTGTAAAAGTTAGAGAAAACGACTTCAGTTTATCTTTAGTTCTTTAATTAGCACTGAGCAGATGGTGTAATGTATTGAGATCCCTTGAAATTTGAATATTCGTAGTCCCAAATGTCAGAGAAGTGTCTGAAAGTCCATCCACAGATACGGTTTTCTCACTTCCAGAGGCTTATACCCACGAGTAGTATTAGTATCTTCCGTATATCTTATTTGTTCTCTGAGTCAAGTGTGTGGTAATTAAGTATCCCAAAATCAGGCTTTTCACTTTATGAATAATGACCTAAAATTAATAATTGCGAATAAAATCAGCATGCAGGCCTTGCTTATAATTCATTTAAGAAATATATGAATATTAATTTCCATTTATGAGAGTGTGTGTATTGTACTTTAAATGCAAAGCAATAAAGGCAGCGTGCCAGGCAGAGTAGGGTTAACATCTGATGTCCTTAAGAAAGCATAAACTGCAAACTAGCAGAGCTTTGAATTCTGAAGTTCATTCTGAAGGATAAGTCGTCCACACTATAAAATTTAGACAAATAAGAAAGAAGCTGGATTCTACAATGGTCTTAAAGATGTGCCCCATTAATTTTAAGCTTGGGAAGCATCCTTCCTCATGACTAATGGATAGGAAGAGAGAAATATTGAAGACAATACATGAAGTAAACTTCAGAAAGCTATAGCTCTGTATCAGATTGATTGCTCAAATTATTGAGCTCACTCAGGTCCATAAAACATTGCAATACAGTAACTCTTAACAGGGGTGTTCCAGAGGCTCTGCACAAAAATAACAAGGATGGTCACTCACTCAACCTTAAATGAAAAGAAATTCTATTTCCATATCAATATTTTATTTTCCTTTAAAAAAGAATGGCTGGATAAAAAAAATGACAAAACTGACATTTATTTGACAAATAACAATGTTTACAGTATGTCTGACGTTTCAAACCACCAGAATCTTTGTGGCTTGCTATAAATGCTCTGTTTCTAATGCTAGTATGAGACTGTATCTCTGCTAAATCATTTTAATCCTCTCTCTTGGCAGAGAACTGCATCTATAGCATGTTGACAGTATTCAAGTAACTTTCACAATAAATCATGAGTAAAATGTAAGATGCAAATGAAGTGATCTGTGGCAGAGTTAATTAGCTTCCAAATTTGAAATTTACTATTTATAAAGGAAAATTGATTATTACTTCATCAACAACATTTAAAGCATCATTAAGGGAGGTCTGCTCTAGCAGCCTTGGGTTAAAAATTTTAACAAGCACTTTAGTGGCTAATCTGTGTTATTGCCAACATATGTAAACTTCCTGATGCTAATTGCACTCAGCTGTGAATCGAACAATATCTAATTGTCTTCAGGATTAATTATGCACATGTGCAGTCTGCATTCCTAAACAAGGCCCTCATAAATAATAAGAGTTACATCTGAGCAGATGGGAATTTTCCAACTAAATGATCTGTTTATCATGAATAAAACAGTTGACATCAACAACACTTTTTCATTTAAATTTACCTCAACTTTTGCATGTTTTATCACAAATAATTACTGTGACATGTGTACCAGCGACCGTTAAAACAACATAACCACATAATGCTTATGTGTGAAAACTTATATTTGAATCTAGTTAAGTGCTTGGTGAGCTTTAACATTTCAGGTCCAAGAGTATGCACTTTAAGTCATTTAAGATTGCTAGTACAGAAGAGTGCATATTTAAAAAATCCAAACAAATATCATAGATTTGTAAATGAAATATGCTCGTCATTTATCTTCCATCATTCAATTCAAAGTAAGTACTCAATTGCCATAACAACATACTGTAAGCTGCTAGAAATTTGATTTGTTGACTTAGATTTATACATTATAAAACAATTTGGTTGCATTTGCTTTAATTATGTGATATAATCATTAGTGCATTCGAGCACAAACACTCCATTTTTTCCTATACTAAATGATAAAAGAAAAGTTTATGCGTTCTGAGAAGGTCCTAAAGTTTTCATTTGCTTTTCTTTGGATATGGTCAAATCACTTTTTAAAATTTTATGTAATCTGGTGTACTGGGAAGACCTTCATGCAATTTGCTTATCTTCCATTAATGTTTATGCTTTTAGTATCAAATAAAGGCATTGATGAAAAATAATGCCACATATTCTTGCTGTACTTAATACATTGTTTGCTTTAATAAAAATAAACAAAACTCTTCCTGATTGTGGTTGTGGTTATTTCTGTAAGTACTGAACATTTGGTTGTAAATTTAGCAAGAGAAAGCTTTTTGTATTATAGATAGATAGATAGATAGATAGATAGATAGATAGATAGATAGATAGATAGATAGATAGATAGATAGATAGTGCTTTATTTGTCCCAAGTGGAAATTTAGATACTGCATATATGTATATTTACATTTATAGTTTGTGACAGTCAGAATCAGATAATGCATTAAGGAAAATAAAAAATAACCAGTTGATCAAATTAATTGTGAATCTTCAAAATATAAAACCAGTATATTCTAAAGAAATCATAAGGTTCACTTTTTAGTTTTATCTAGGCTCAGATGTTTTACAGTCCAAAAAAAGTACGTAGAAAGATCCATGGAAAATATTGGCTAAATAATTATTTTTCTTACAGCACAGTAGTAGTTACAGTAACTGGATTTCGTTCAGTAATGTTTCTTTTGATATATATAAGCTGTTATAGAATAATATGTAGACACTCTAAGTGTGTTTTTACAGCAAATCTGGATGAATGGTGCTTTTCATTTTTGGTTGGCTAAGCTCTAACAAGTATTTTGAATAAGATGGATTGTTAATTTCTTTGTTGTCAGCAGCTGTTTCCATCTAGACATATTTTTCTAATTTAAGTTGCTATAAAGATACATACTATAGTTTTGCTATAAGTAAATTAATAGAAATGGCATAGTGAACTCCTTACCCTGATGTAACACATAACTACACCTTCGCTAACAGAGGCAGAGTCTAGTTACCTCCTACAATGGTAACCACCCTGGCCACTCCTCATGTCCCCTGACAGAGTCGTTTAGTTTGTTCAGAATAATTTAAGTGTGTGCTTTCTTCAAATGGGTTTGGCGCATAACTATTAGGTTTGGATTTTGCTTACTGAAGTCCGTTATCATGCCAATCCTGAAACTGCTAGTGGATTTCCAAGTCAACAGCTTTCAAAACATATAAAAGCCGTTAAAAGAAAAAGAAATTGATCTTTGAAGTTGAGAATTGAAGGGCTCCAATGTGTTTTTTTAACTAAATTATTAAACTATTGTGCCCCATCTATATATATAATTCACTAAGGCAAGACAACCATGAAAGCACGCCGGAAGGGGCGTGGATTCACTAAGCCACCGACAATTTAGACACCTATCGCACACGCAGGAAGGAGCCACGCCCACCAACTCCAAGACCATTGGATATGACGACAACTCGCAGGGCAAAGCCCACCAACTCGGACATGACGACACAGAAAAAATGGCGTCATTAATATTCGTCTGTCGTAGAGGCCACTTGCAGTGCAGGTCAGGTTAATGTCATGTACATGTCCTGCACCTCCGAGCTACATTGACTATTCATAGAGCATGTTTCTCGCGGAGGTGAATCGCCATATGCAGCGTGTGAAACGGTTTGTGAGGGGTATCCTATGGGATCCTTAAAACAATCCACTGAGGTTAAAGCAAAATGAAGTAAGCAGTCTTTAAAAACTGAGTTTTTCGGTTACGACGCATGACCGCATGCACCATGGCAAACTGTTTTACACGCTTCATACAGCTATTCGCATCCGTGACAAACATGCGTCTTTTTAGATGCTCCTGCAGGAACACGGAAGACGTTTCCCTGCCCACCAACACTCCTTTTTCACCAGCCAGCGTCTACCTTCGATCTCTAGGCATTCACACTGCCTGCCCATTTGCCCGGACGCAAAAACTCATCGACCACCCAGTTAGTCCCTTTCGTCTGTGGTAAAAGTCCACATGCACGTCTGAGCCACGCGGCATTTGTTATGCCGCGGGTTCACTATTGTGTTGTATTTTGCTCTCTCCAGAGTTCCATCTTTTCATTCACTTACTGTTGTATTCTCACACCAACCCGTTTTAGACAACCGTGTCTTTCCAGAAGTGTTTAGCATTCAATAAATAATTATGCATGAGATTGACCGTGTGTCTACCCAGTGCAGAGAGGCGTGGGTAAGCCGTTGAACCCCATTTGGGCTGCAAACCGTGGAACTTCCACTAAATTCGACTCATACGCTCCCACTAGTTGCGTCGCAACCCTTTGTGCACACCCCCCTCCCACCTCGCTGCTACCGTGGTCGGGTGTCTTGGTGGGTTATATATAGAAAAGCAGCCAAAATCGCACAGAGCAATGAAACGTCTACGTCAGTCACAGGTGCATCTGGACTGTGTAAAGACGACGATTTAAGTGACGAGTTAGAGGTGGGCACATGAGCGGGCAGTGCATACTGAACAAGAAATAAGCAGACTAGCATGACAGACGGAGCTGAATGGACGTCCTTCTCCTCTCCTCCTGTTCCACACTCCGCGCCGTGCACCCCCATCACTCCATCTGGCAGGAGAAGGCGCGAGGGCGGTCCGCCAGTTTTCAGTCACAGACCATTGTGTGTTGGTTCGTTCCATGCATTGTTACAATGTTGCTTTTTTTTGCTGATTTATTACATTACCGATTTTTCAAATGTTAATTTTCTCCCTGTGCTTAAAAATCATTAAAAAACCGGCCTCATTATGCGGCGTATAGTACATATTATTGTGTACTATACATGGCTAGTTCACATTATTAACCAAAATGTTTCCTATGTAAAAAATAAATAAATAAATAAACTATATGAAGTTGTCAGGAATCTTTCTGGATTTGGTTATTTATTTTTGGTAAATTTATTAATATAAAGAGTTTATTTTAATAGGGTTTTTGTGGTGTCATGATGTTGCCACTTTGTTTTGATGTTGCCATTTTGAATGCTGAATAGAGTGTGTGTTGCCATATTATTTATATCAATGAAGACTGCGTCTAGTGAAGAGATATGGATGTGGCATAACGTGGCATCATCATGCTCTGTCTGTTTATGATGGGGATGCCCTCAGAAAGATTCTGAACTTTCTCAAGCAAAGGCAGGATTTCTAAAACAATAAAATAATATTAGGAAAGACATTTTTGATTTTAGCTCTGTCAGACTTTGGGAATTTGTATTTGGGTTTGAAGTTTTGGTTAAAAATAATTCAACTGTACCAATTTTAGCAACATCTGACCAACCTTTCCTAATCTCTTTTGAGTATATAGCAGCTTTACTCTTTTAAAAATT
The DNA here is from genome assembly GCF_016835505.1 of Polypterus senegalus. Classification (NCBI taxonomy): domain Eukaryota; kingdom Metazoa; phylum Chordata; class Cladistia; order Polypteriformes; family Polypteridae; genus Polypterus; species Polypterus senegalus. Next base: position 38,127,475 of record NC_053161.1, read on the forward strand.
ATTTATAATTTCTTTTACTAAAATCAACTTTTCTCTGAGCTTTTACTGTACATGCTTTTAGAAGAACAGTTTTTAAAGGTAAAGTCTAGTATTGTGAAATTCTTACCATATCATATAATTATGGCAAATAATTTTATATTATATTTGCAGTGAACGTCTTCAGCCAAATTTCAATCCAACTCTCATTTTTTCCACTTTTCAGTTCCTCCTGCAGTTTACATATAATTTATCTTCTATGAACATTGTATAAGTTGTTCAATGTACTTTTTTCTATAAAGATACAGAATGTGAATTAAACCTCTGACATTGTGTTTATGTTACTATTTTCTGACCAATGTGTAAAATGTGTTGATCTCACTCTAATTTTGAAAAATGTTTGACGTTTCATATATTTGTCAGAATTTCAGTCAAAAGTGAACAACTCCTGTCTCGCTTGAAGGGCTTCCAATAATGGGTGTCAAAGTCTTAAAAATATGCGGCTACACAGCTTTCTCCATACTCAAGTCATTCTTGTTGGCAGCATATCCCCGCTCCATTGTAAAAATTTATAAAGACAAAAACAACATCAGTGCTCACTTGACAGAAATAAACATATCTGTTAAGCGTAGAGCACTGATGGTGAATGTGGCCCTATCAGTTGAAATTGCAAGGTCATTTTGCATGTGATTTTATGATCTCTTTGTAAATCTCCAAAAAATCAATATTTACCCATAACCATGTTTTTTAAACATTTTTTCACAAAAAAATAAGTTATAATGCTGATATTATTCCTTAATAACAAATGACAGATCAGCCCTCAAGAATCAGTCAGAAGCCAGGAAAACTCCTGAACCATGTTTGTTCCTTAACCTAGTAAGGTGTTGCTCCTCAAAGTGAAGGCAGCCCTAAAATGGTGGGGTACTTTAAATGGGAAAGCGTGCTACACTGCAGCCAAAATCAACAAGGCAGAAAAAATGGGTAGAGGAGCCTAGGAGGGAGAGGAACCCAGAGTGCGGCACACCATTATGGGAAATAGAGGAAACAAGGAGCCCTTAACTAGAAGGTTTTCACAAAGAGTAAGAAATATAATACTGCACAATTGTTTAGAATTCAGTGCTTACTTTTATTTCCTCTGCTACTTTCATCTTAATACTGTTGCCTGGTTTATACTGCTAGATATGACAACACATCTAAATTAGCAGGATTTGAGCAAGCAGTACAAAAACGAGGAGTCAAAAGAATGAACTCAAACACTTACATTACAAGTGCAATGATTAGTAAAAGTGTCAACTATGCACATAATTCCAATATCACTAGTGCTACCATAAAGTACAGTGGTGGCATCATCTTAGGAGGGTGGTCTTTTAAGCTAGCTACTGGCAAGGCCTCTTACTCTTGCTTTTATCTTTTTTTTTTTCTTGCACTACTGCGTCTTTCACTTATACAGATTTTATAGATCTGATTCATTCTTACTGGGATAAAGAGTTGAAAGCTTAAAGCCTTGTTATACTGCAGAATTTGAAAGAGGCCCTCCCTATTTTCAACAAATGCTGCAATAATAATGCATCTGGATGATATCTGAGCAGGGGACCACGGGGTTTCTCCCAGTACTCCTCAGATCTGAAAATGAACTTGTAATTTCTAAGGCTGAATGCCCAAAGTTCATACTCCAAAATATTTCTTTCATCTATTAGCATCTTGAATGTTCATTTCCTTGTATTTCATCATATATTAATAAAGTCCATGTATGAAAGAGCTTTGTTTTAGAATCACATGAAACTACTAATCCACATGTTTCAGGCAGTAGGTTCGATTCCTGCTGCTGACCATGTGCAAGTCAAAACACCTGCATGGGCTCCAGCTGGGGAAAGAAAATGTAAGCTGTTGTATATCAGATGTTATAATCTCCATAGACAACATGAACAATTTTCATGGGAACAGGCCATAAAGATAAACAAAGATCACCAATCCTATTCAAGTAATTTCTCTAAAACAACATCAAATTGAGTTTTGAAGGACCCTAAATAACCACCCTTTTCAACACTACTTGGTATTTGTTTAGTTTTTCTTTTTTACATTAAGAAAAACTCGTCTGGAGAACAGTTTTGGAGAAAACAATAGTTGAAGCTTGCACAATCTCTTCACTTTAAAAATGGATGTATGACAATATACTATAAAATGGTCTTCTGTTCCACCAAGCTTTACCTCTATAAAGATTGTATGTTAACTTTGCATTATTTTTCTCAACTGGTTTCCTTTTAATAATGGGACCTAGGTGGTATGTTCTTCACACCTAGAAAACATTAGCATTGCACAGTTTCATCCAGTGGATCATCTTCTTGCATCTCCTACATTCCAATTTCATATGTTGAACTTCTAAGCTGGCCTATGTGTGCTTTGATACATACTTTCCAACTCCTACATGGCTTAGTTTTGCCACCCTTTCTGTTGTGTATCATGGTTTTCATGTCTTCACATGGATAGGCTCGCCACAAATCCAGGGCCTCCAAGTCAGTAAAGAGCAACATGCAGCCTCTCCATGTGAAGACATGAAACAGAAAGAGAAGGAGCCATGAGTACCTAATTACTTGTGACATTTAGCGGCTTGTCTAGGATTGCTCAGTGGGAGGAGTATAGCGGTAGACAGCAAGGCTATGTAAGGAGATGACTTTACAACTACACTTTAGAAGCAAGAAACCTGTTTACTCACTTGGAGGAAGGAAATTCTCTTTAGCTAAACCAGATAAGCTGCTGGTTACTGACTTTGAAGCCCTGGGTTCATGGCTAACCTCTCTTTGCAAGGGCGTGAGATGGAGAGCTGGGCCCCGAGCAGCTTCTAGCTGGTAACAATAAACTTTTATTTGTTTTTTCTAGAACAAGCTGCAGCTTTCTAACACTTTTTATGGTTAGTTTATAGTCATTATTGTATTTGTTCAAGATTATTTGTGGATACACTGGTAAGAACAATTTTGTGTACTTTGTATTAATCCAACTTGGCTAGCACAATATCATAATTGGGTTTTTTTTCTGTGTTTTGGCTGAAAGAAAAACATGTTTATTGTATTATTATTATCCTCAATACACATCTATCCTATACTGTAAGTCACATAGTCTTTATACAAAATGTAAGTATTTATGTAGGATAAACTTTGTTCTTATTGTACACTTCTTTCTTCTTTTAAGATAATGTCTTATTGGTTTCTGAAGAAATTTTTATAAGATGCTAAAACATTTATTTTTTTTTTTAACTTGTGGCACAGTTCACACTATACCAATTGAACTGAATGCATTTGCATACAATTATATAATTATGCAGCTTATTTACAAGTTCAAGTTTATATGAATACAACATTCATACAGTATGTACATGCTATACATCTGAAGGTCTCAAGGCACAAAAACCAGACAACACAACACTGCTCATTCCAGACTGACCAAGTCAACATGCCTCCACCATGTCTCAGTAGTATTGCTTGGGAATTTAGTCTAACCACTCAGCTTCCTTTTTTTGCATAAGAAAAATGAGTCCACTACCACTGAGCATCTTTTCCTGCACATGATAAACGAGACCACCCCACTAGCATATTTCATATTTATCATAGTATACTTCATAAATATAACTGCAAAGAAAGAAAGTGTCACCACTGTTTGTCACTACATCAATACAAAAATCACACTCCTCTACGCATGTGCAAATGAAATGTACATATGTCTTAAACAAACTATACTTTTTATGACATTGTGCATCTATAATTTTAAATAATAAAAAATGAAACAAAGATTACTGCACTTCAAAGTAAGATTCTGCCTCTCATAATAATGACATGGCCTGCTGTGTAGCTGATGGGAGCTATTTATCCCTGGAACTGATTGCTGGAAATGACTTTGGAGAAAGGCGAAGGAGATCAAGTTATGTCACAAATATCGGGCAGCAGGAGTAGGTGATGAGTTGTGTCAGAGAGTTTATAGAATGATTCTGCATTTTTTTCCATGTAAATCAAAATTTATGTTAACTTTAATGTATAAAAGGAGAGACCAACTTAGAGAAATTCATGCATACTTGGAGTGAACAGGAACAAGGCCTTGATCTTCTTGAAGACCTTGCTATATTAAAGAACATTCTTTCACAATGAACTGTACCATGTTCCATATGATTTGCAATTAGATTGTGCAGATAGATTCAGCTATGAGCCAAATGAGGGTAGTTCTTTCTGCTCTTATTGTTATGTTCTAGTCATGTTACCTCTCTTCAGTCTCAACTGACTGCTTGCTATTAAAAAAATAATAATACTAAAGAAAAAAACAATGATTTACTTACCCTCTGTGATTAAGTTTGTACTTTTCCATGCATCAGTTTGCTTGATGGTTTTATTTCTCAGTTTTCCTCACTGTTAATCTGCAACTTTGGTTTCTTCAAACATCAAACCAGAGGAAGAATTAAAAATACATGATGAAACCATGCAAACAACTGGAGAACATGCCAACTTTAAACAGGCAGGGACTTGTCCAGGAATCTAGCCAAGGTCAATCATATTCAAGGTCCAAGAACCCTTTGACAGCATAGTGCCACAATACCAACTGCACTACTTGTATTTTCAATGAACACTGCTTTAAACTTTTCAGTTTAAATGAATGTTTTTGTCGGAATAAAATGTATTAGTCACACCATTCTGAAGAAACATTTTTATTGATAAATAGTTTATTTATCCATCCAAAGCCTAAACCAATTTAATCTTATTACAGAATCCTGGACAACAGGGTTTGATTCTATCCCTGTAGCATCTGGCACAGGACAGGAATCAAGTGTTGAGAAGAAACCATATTTTCCCTTTTGGCTGTTTGGTCATTGACAATTCTTCCTCTATGTGTTACACCTTTAGAAAAAGGCAGAGATTTTTTTTTAGGAACAGGAAATGAAAAGTAAGTCAAAAAATGTAAGATCGTGAATGCAAGATTTTCAAGCAATAATGTCATAACATTGTTGTTATGAGTTTCACTTTTTTCATCTTCTGATTAATTTTTGAATACTTTCCTGGAAGATTATGAAACAATTCTGAAATAATACATGTTGGTTATTTTGAAATAAATTACAGTGATATCGTAGCATCGTTATTTTGTTGATTTTTTTGCAATATCTGTTTTTCTATATTTTGTGCATGGCGGTGGCTGTGTTTCTGTTGGAAACAGCAGCAGTTGTGATGACACTTATGGAATGTCATCGCGTGAGGCTTGTTTAAGATAGTGGCCTAAAAAGAACAACATTCTAGCTTTGGGATAATTAACAATGATTTCTCACACATCTAAAGTCAATTCTGTTTAAAGTGATTTCTTTTCTAGAATGGATCTTTGATTATTAGGCTACTTTTTTTAAAGTTTTGTTTTGTCTTTCACTCCTTTTCCACTTTGTGGACATCATAGCTTTTAGGTGCTTCTCTATAAATGTTTGGTAAATAGGAGTCATACTGAATGCAGATTTTATTCAAAAAAGACTTGACAATTGTTTAGACATGTGACACAGTGAAGTAGATACCTGATGACATCACTCACGATTATGGTCACATTTTGGATGATCTGAGTGGAGAAAGATGCATGCAACATGCACTGTTTGCTTGTGGCTTACTGGTTTTCCACAAACTAAGGACTTCTATTCATAATCTGGTCTCTTTCATCGTACTGTTTCAGATTGTCTAGTGATGTAATCTTTTGGAAGAATTGTTATGGCTTGGAGATTCTACTTATATCTTTAACATAGCTAGAAAATAGGTTTTCTAGAGTGGAGAACAGAAGAGGTTTAGGCAAGTTGGTTAGGTTCCTTTTATCAAAGTAATGAACACTACATGCATTAAAATACATGTTATGATGAATATATTTGAAGCACAGTTATTCATGCTATGCTAAATATATTGTAAATATACACATTCCTCTAGGTCTTAATACTAACAATATCCCATATGTTAAATATTTGTATTTTATGGATGGTGGAAATATATCATTGACATACAAGACTGCATTAGATAGTAGTATCTTAAATGTACTTTTATAAAATTGTCTTTTTGTTTTATTTATTTTGTGCATTTGTAAAAAGTTAAGATGGTCCTGTCTTTCATGTCACAAAGTTCTTTTGGACAACAGTTCTGGTGGACTTTTGCAAACTATCTACTGCCTTACTCTTAATCATGTGCCAGTGGAAAAACAACTTCCACCAATGCTCACAGTGAGTTTTATTCTCTGTCAAGAACCTGGTGGGACTTTCTGTGACCCCATGCTACTTGAGCACACCCTTGTAATGTGAGCACACCTTCTCAAAATAGTGTATATGCATGTACAGTATATAAAAAAAAAACTTATGACTTTTAGCACCTGAGTAACTATGCTTTCCATAAAATGAACTTAATTATGAAGATAGGGTAATCAGGATAATCATTTTGTAGGTGGATTCATCTGTAATCCTACCTATAAATAATCACCTTAGCTCCCAGGCCATCTGATTATCATTTATAGGTGTCTTGGTATTCTGTGCTTTTAACAATGACATGTAACATGCAACTGCCCATCCTCTTGATTAGGAAAGGGTCTGAAATCCTTAAAAGTTACTGTTACTTAGCAGAATCCAGTATGTTCTTAGCTGTGTGTATTGTTATTCTATTTTTTACTTCATCATGTTCAAATCTTAAAATGCCTAACACACTACGTAAGGCACACAAGTCCTTGATTTCAATGTCAGACTGGTAAATTCCCATTTACTCCAATAAAAGTTTTTCTTGTAAGTATCCATTTTGATTGCTTGTTATGTTGGCACTGTTCATTATTGCTGTCAATGTTCAGTGTGTTTCTCTTCACTGATGAGTCACGGTTTTGTCTCACCAGGGGTGATGGACGGATTCGTGTTTATCATCGAAGGATTGAGCGTTACACCGAGGCCTGTACCCTGGAGCAGGAACGATTTGGATCGATGGCTAGGGCCATTCCCCCCAGAAATGTCCAGAAACTTGCAGGTGCCTTGGTGGAAGAGTGGGGTAACATCTCACAGCAAGAACTGACAAATCTGGTCCAGTCCATGAGGAGGAGATGCACTGCAGTACTTCAAGCAGCTGGTGGCCACACCAGATACTGACTGGTACTTTTGATTTTGAGCCTCCCTTCATTCAGGGACACATTGTGAAACATTTTTAGTTTATGTCTTATGGTGTTGACTCTTTTAGTGTTCATACAAATATTTACACATTAACTTTACTGAAAGTAAAAACAGTTGAAAGTCAGAGGACGTTTCTTTTTTTGCTGAGTATATATTCAACAGTTTGCCCTCTTATTTTTAATGTCACATTCACGCAAATCATTATTGTAAATATTTTTTTAAATTAGTAAAAGAATAATAAATTAATAAATAGCTTTTTTCTAGAAAATGAATAAATTGAAGATGCAGTAGAGTGTTTGCCTTCATACTGAATTCCTTGAAAACATTTTAAGCATTGAGTCCCTGAATGAATTTTTCATTATTTATTTCATTCAGAGTCATAAGAAAATTATCAAATGAGGAACCAAATGAGGCTTAAATATGAAAGTCTAAAACTAGGGAAAGTGTAAATGCTGTAATGAAAAACATGAGCCTGAGCAGTTGTTACGGATCAGTTAAAATGTTTAAACAGAAACTGGAATATTTGCACTTCAACATATAACACATTCTGCATTTTAAGGAAGGCACTGAAAATGCTGTTTTAACTCAAGACTGATGTCTGTTAACTTTTTCTTTCCCTAGGAAAATTATTTTCTTGTTTTGTGATGGTTTTGCACCAGTATAGGGATATATGCACCAGTATAGTATACAGTATGTTTTGATAGGTATGGCTGAACAACACACTAACTGAAACTGAAATTTAGTGCTGCCAATCAATGCTTATTTCTTGCTTAGGGCTATAGGATGGAAAATGCAGAATATACAAATTATACACAAAAGAGGATGAATTAAACCTGAGACGCAAGTACGACGAGGTTACACATATTATAATTTTACCTTAATTTTCTTACATTTATTTCAGTCATGCACCATCAAGGGACTGACAGATGGTCATTTAATCAATTAGACACATGAGAGATTGGCGAAGGTGTCAAAGTACACTGAAGCTTATCACACCTCAGGTCTAGAAGTGAATTTGAATAAAAACAGGTTGACAGAAAGTGAAGGGAAAGAAAGAAAAAGGTAAAGTGCCCCAAGCTTTGGAGTTAGTGGTCTCTCTTTCTTTTGCCTCAAGTCAAATATCAAATAGGTCTGCCCACAAGGAAAATGGCATTTAGCCCAGGATCCTTAAAATCTCCTCAAAACAAGGCAGCATAGGAAAGGTCGTCTGATCATCACGTCAAAGACCTTCATTAATGTGGAGAAGGAATTAATAATAATTCTTTACATTTATATAGCACTTTTCTCACTACTCAAAGTGCTTAGCAATTGCAGGGTTGCTCAAGGGCCCAACAGAGCAGAGTCCCTTTTGGCATTTACAGGGTTCGAACCAGCAACCTTCCAATTGCCAACACAGAGCTCTAGCCTCAGAGCCACCACTCCACCTTGAATGGAAGAGGGAACTTCTTTTGTGTGGAAAATTATAATCACACAGAATCAAAAATGGCCTCAGTATTTTTTATGAAATATTGCTAAATGTTTCATCCATTCAGTTTATAAGATACAATCCTAATGGGTCACTATACTTGAATTAAAAGAAATGTAATTTTTTTATTGTTTTTAATGCTTGACATGAGTGTCATAAAATTGCTTGTAAGCTTTATTTACAATAAACACATACTGACAAGTTTGTTCTAAAGAGATTTAGATGTACTGTATATTGTTTGGATGTCTAGTAAGTTTGTATCAGATTGGAATAATTCCAAAAAGATACTGTTGCACAGTTCAGACCAGTACATTTTCAGTATGAGTTTTGACAGTAAAAGCAATTTCATCTCGCTTAGATGTATTTCTTTACATTTTGATCAATGTAGTCACTGATAGACTATTTATTTTTATAACCTACTCCAGACAAAGAAAACTTTATAAAAATTTATTGAAAACAAATTATGTGTTATCTTGTAAAATATGTTCTTAGGAATCCTTTGGAAGAATCATATTGCAAGCTTTAACGTTCTAATAATAAATTTTGCAAAGGTTGTGGGAGTTTGTAGATAAAGCCTCAGATGTGGTGAATTGCAGGTAAAATAATAAAGCTAATCAATATTTCATTTTAAAGGTGTCATTCTTAGTTCCCTTAAAAACAAAACCATTTATTAACTTACGGTTCACTGTTCATTCTTCTAACTGTTATGTAGCGCGATATTTATAACGGACATTCTGTGTGCAATAAATGTCATGAGAAGGTAAATCTGTACTGTCCCATTCCTTTTATATTGCCAAAGTTATGTCAGTTTCTTTTGCCATTCTTGTTTATTTTACATTTCTTGACTTAGATTTCAAAACTTAACTCTCTGATGCTTTGCATGCCTGTAGTAGATTTGTGCGCTCATCCCATAAGATTCCTAAGAGAAATTTGTAGCACCATTATGTATAAAATTTTTAATCAATACATTTGTCTAAGAATTAATAGAAAATAATGATAAAATAAGCCAGCTTGCTTACTGCCCCGTAGTATGTTTGTTTTCTTTTCTGATAAACCTAAAAAAGAGAATAGGCGTATCAGTTCATACCATTGAGATATGTTACTATGGGTCTATCAGTTTAATTTCTTATCCGGCCTAATACAAATTTAGTATTGTGTAGGACTGGAACCTATCACAGCAGCATTGTATTCAAGGCCCGGATCCACTCTTGAATGAGTTAGCAGCCTGCCAGTCATGTACACACCCATGCTTGCTTACAAGTAGCTAGTTTAGTTTTCAGTTTAGTTTTTGTCAGGACTCAAACCCAGCCTCTCAGAGCTGTGATGCAGCAGTATTGCATCAGTGTGCTATCACATATTGATCTGCTTAATTGGAATTAATTGTTTAAAATGTTTCATTGTTTCTTACAAAAAAGAAGCCGCAAAACAATATTATTAATGATTGGGAAAACCAAGATTAATCATTAACAAAGATATGTGTGTTTATACATGTATAGTGTCTAACATGTTTCCTATATCAGAAATGTAAGCCTGCCTGGCTAATGGGATTTAAGTAACTGAGCATTTTATACATAAAAGTAAATAAAACAAGCTAGAAAGAGGCCAAAATACCATTTAAGTTAGATATTTGGAACAAATCTGACCTTCACACTAAAGGGAGGAGTTGTTGCTAGGCAATATGCCATTAGAACATTCACAGGTCATTAATTGCTGCTGTTGTTTTTGAAATAAAATATATTTGCCATTTAGCAACAATATGGTGAATAGTACTTTCTTGTGATGACCTTGGCAAAGCATAAACAAAAGGTCATCTCTTTCATGCATAGAAAGAGCGTATTTAAAAACAAATACTATTAAAATAATATGTAATGGCACATTCCTAGTCAACCAAAGCTTGGCAAGGATAAGAGTCCAATATAATTCTTTGAAATAGCTTTTAAATAGCTTTTAGAAAAGAAAAGAAAGAAAAACATTCTGACAAACATGCTTTTAGGTAATTTTTAAACATTAAAAACATAAAATATCACAATGGCATGTCTAGATGCGTGACTTACCAGTATTTCATTACTTTTGTTATATATTTTGTAGTAAGTTCTGTATAGGCAACATAAATCAAGTAAAAATAAGGGGCTGTTAGACAAAATAAAAAAATATTTACCAAGCTAGCTCAGACATGAAGTACCCAACCACTCTAAGAACAAATACTCTACCAACTGTAAAGAGAAAACATTCACTTCTGTTTTATTTTGTTTTTCACTTATCCTCATCATCATGTTTGAATTTCTCGACAGCTTACAAATTATACTTCACATTGATTCTTTATTTAAATTCTGTTGGACGCTTGCAATGGAAAGTAAAATTAAAGAGATAATGCATGAAAATGTTATATTTTAGGTTGATTGTACTTTCCATTTTGCTTTTTTATTTCTTTAGTTTTACACACGTGTTCTTCCCGTTGTCTAGATACAGTTGATTAGCACAAATATAGCTGAGCACTTCTCTTTATGATTCTGTTAATTGCACCTCTACACCTTTTTGCTGTATTCACTCCCTACTGCTTTAATTGTTTGTTCGTTAAAAAAATGCTGTCTCTCTGATTATCAGCTAATTGGCCCTTGTGATGTACACCTGTTGTCACTCCTGTAAGTGTGAGCAGCACTATCTGAAAGCTATTATTGTTTTTCTAAGTGTATTACAGAAATATGTGTCCACAAAACACCTTGTAGATACGTATCTTAATATATATATATATATATATATATACTGTGTATATATATATATATATATATATATATATATATATATATATAAAATACTGTATATATATATTACAGTGAGGTTTTAGAGGCTGGATCTTCTCAATTATATTTTAATATGCTAGTTAACATTGCAGGAAAACTACAAAGTGTGAAACATAAGAAACCTGAGCTTGGATGCTTGTTTATGGGAGCTAATAAACTCATTCAACTGGATGAATGTGATTAATCATATTGTTATGTGCCTAACTCATTTCAGAATCAGAGATGAGAGATCTCATTTGGAAATTTTATAAGTTAATGTGTTGTTCAAAACCCTTAAAATTGCCTGTAGGAATAAAGGACATTAAGTAATTCTTACATACAAATGCAAGATTGCTGCAAATAAAAATGTAAAAATATCCTGCAAACATGGTTGTGTATATCAGAATTTTAAGAAGAGATTATTTTTTTCTGCAGCACTTTATCTTGATTTTCCTGGAGCAGATTATCTTTATATTGTTATACTTTAAATTGAAAATAATAGAGTTAGGCTATTCTTTGACATAATTAAATATGTTGCTTTTTTACTGCATCACTGATGAGGTTTGGGCAGGCAACTGAGCAGCAATTGAAAAGGCAAAAAAGAAGAGAGATTCAGGATGGTTTGTAGAATTTAATTAAGTAATTCAAACAGTATGTTTACATGCACACACAAATAACCAGGATATGGTGAGTAACCCATTTACTGGCAGAAGCCTGGCTTCTTAAAAAGTTGTGCTTACATGTGCAAGTAATCACATCATCAGACTTCACAAAATAAGAGTTAAACATCATCATCATCGGCTACCATGAATTTGAAAATGAGCATGAAGCTTGTGTTTTACAAATATGTTTAGTACTTCACACACTCTGAAGTACATAACATTCATCCCCTTTTTACATCCTAGACTTGAGCCCCTGATGCTTTTTGGTATGAACACTGGCCAGTTTGTCACCTGATCATACTGTTTCAACATAACTATAACAAATAGCTGAATTAAAACCAAACTGAGACTTTATTAATAGTTTCTGCAAAGGAGGTAAGCATGCTTCTTGCCTTAAACCGCGTTCTGCTCAAATAATAATAACGCTGGTATTTTTACTTCAATACAATATATAAAATACTGTATATTGTGTTGGGCATCTCATTATGTTATAAAGTAATTGGATTACTTAACACATGTTACTTTTTTATGGATTACCCTACTAGTCTCGGTCTCAGTTAAACTTAGCCTGGATGTTCAGATGATCAACCTAAATTTAGCAATTTCTGAAATTCTGAAATACTGAAATACGAGGTGTGGCAGAAAAGTAATGAGACTGATTCTTTATTTACCAAAGTTTTTATTTTTTTCAAACATCAATGTTATCCCCTTCAAAGTAGTTCCCTTGGGCAGCTACACACCGATGGAGACGTTGTTCCCGCTGTTGGTAGCAGCGCTGGAAGTCTTCAACTGGTATGGTCTTCAGCATGTCCGTTACACTCTTTTGGATGTTTTCTAAAGTCCCGAAATGACATCCTTTGAGGACATTTTTCAGTTTAGAAAAAAGGAAAAAGTCACACAGACTGAGGTCAGGTGAATAAGGGGGCTGGGGAACTGCAGGAATGCCTTTTGAGGTCAAAAATTCTGTTATGGAGAGGGCAGTTTTTCGGCACCATTTTGGCACAGAACTTTCGCATGTGCAAATGTTCAGTCAAAATTTGATGAACGGTAAATGTGTTCAAATTTAATTGTTCACTCAACATTCTTAATGTTAAACGACGGTCTGATCTCACAAGAGTGTTCACACGTTCGATGTTTTCATTGGTTTTCGAAGTTGAAGTCCTCCCTGAACGGTGTTCATCTTCAACGTGTTTTCTGCCTTCCAAAAATGATTTGTGCCAGCGAAAAACTTGAGCTCAGGAGAAAGAATGTTCCCCATAGGCCTGTTTTAACTTTTCAAACGTCACACTTGCCGTTTAATGGCACAACGTTGCTCCAAATTCCGCTGTTCCATTTTGCGTGACGCACAACCAAAAACACAACTTCGCTAATAGCAGTCACAAAAGTCACGTAGTTAACGGAAGGAGTTGAAACTCACACTGAGCTATGGGAGGGTACTGATACACGTGCTCTATCAAGGACAACAGCGCAGCGTTGCCAGATCGCTTGCAGTGTTGCCAGTCTCATTACTTTTCTGCCACACCTCGTAGATTATTTCAACAAGGAGAAGGAATAACGCAATTGTGCAAGGAAATTTATCTTGTGGATGCTTCCACCTGTAGCTGCTACAAAACGTATGCAAGGCAAACACATGTACAGATGAACGAGTGCAACGGACATGCAAAGACCCACTTAACAGTTTATAAGGCCAATTAACTGGGTTACTCATGTAGAAATCTACATCTTTCAGCCAGGTTTTTTAGAGACCAATAACTCAGTTTTTCTAACTAGAATAAGTTTTTACATGGCATTTTAGTTTCTGTGAAAAACCAAGTTATTCAAACACATGAAGCACACTGAATGTGTTGTGTGCTAAGAAGGTTCTTTCAGATAGGTGAACTGAAGAGTGCGGTTCCACAGTGCCTTCAATCTTGGAAGGTACAGATCACAAGAGTGCAACTGGAGGTAAGTAGCACTTTATCTGGAAATGTCTGTGTTGACCTATTGCACTTCATGAATGTGACACAAAAACCATCAAGAAAAGGATTTCCACACCTAACTAATGAGTTAAACATGTAGGTTGTCCAGCTCTCCACATTAACTCTTAAGGATTCACTGGAACACAGTGTGTTCTAGCTATTTGAGGGAGCCCTGTCATTCTGAGGACAGAAAGACTGATCACAGCAAATTGTTTTAACATTTGATACTTAACTGCTGTTTACATATTTAACTTGTTTTTGTTATGTAAATTTTAGAATATTTTTCTGCCTTTCTTGGCAAAGGCTCCCAAAATCAAAGAATCTTAGCGATTAATGAGAAACTTTAAGATGCACATATATGTAATGTACAAACTACTACTTTTTGGTGCATTTCTCAAAATCCTTCTTAAGAAGCCACTTTACGATCAAGTATAAAGTACTATTGTTGCTGTACTGCACTGTTAACCCACTATGAAGTCACGTTCAAAAAAGTATCATAAGTCAATTGAAAAGCAATTGATTGATAATAATATCATAATATGTTTTTATTGGAATGAAAGGTGATATAAAGTAAACATGACATCATGACTTAATAGCCATATACAACAAAATGTATAAATAAGCACAAATATAATATAATATATATATATATATATATATATATATATATATATATATATATATAGTTTCTAAGATGAACGCAAAAGAAATTACAGGTATACCATAAAACAAAAGCTCATTCTAAAGAAGAGCTGTTTACTTAGGCAGTGTGTGTCCATTCTGGCAGAGATAAAAAAAATGGCATTATACAATGAAGAGAATAAGCCGCTCAAAAGCAGATTTTTCAATGCAAATAAAACCCCATGTGAAGACAGCACCGCTACATTTTCCATATGGCTATGCCTATAACTCGCTTTCCACACGTTGTGGGCCTTCTGATGTGCTGTGTTGTATTTTTCTTCAGCCAATGTTTGAGGGTTAGTTAAAAGTGTCAACAGACATGCATGAAGGAGATGCCCGCTATCATCTAGTAACCATTTATCACTTAACTTGTCATTTCTTGCTTTTGGACACATTGTTGTATTGGCTCAGTGAATACATTGTGGGTACTCCCAGTGCTCCTTGCCACAATATCCATGAAAAGTCCTTAATGAGTACAAAATTCTCTGTACATTCAGTGCAGAGAAACATCACAGTAGGTGCAATGTGGCTCCAAGTGGCTAGGTGTATGAATGGGTATCAGTTACATCCCATTGGTTTAATTAAAAAAAAAAAAAATTGTTAAGTTTGTGAGCTGGAGACCGGAGACACAGATACAGAATTTAATTGATGTTCTTCTGGGTATGATATATATCCAAATATGCCAACCACCACTTCATGTCCTTCGATTTTCTTTCTTTCTCATTTCTCCACACATAACCAATGATAACACAGAAAACATTGCCATGGAATTAAAGCTAGCTGCAACCTTATACTGCATTCATGTGCTATCGGCCAGATGGTAAATGGTAAACTTTCCGAGTCACAAATTCTTAGTGAATGCCATACAAACTCAGTGCTACAAGTCAGATAATTCAGGAAAATAAAAGCTTGGTCAACTGCATACTATAAAACATATAATCTGTGTCACACACGTGTGAGTAGGAGGAAGCTGAGTGGACCAAGCGAAAGTAATTACCCGCCAGGCCAGGGGGTGGCAGGGTGCGCTAAACCTACTTCTGTTATCTCTGCAGGCCAGATACTGGAAAACCTACCTGACTACAGATCCACATTATATGGAAAAAATTATTCAAAAGTTCAAAAGACTCCGTTGGACTGTTATCTTATCAAATGATCTTGACAATACATCGTTCTCCTCTCTTGCTAAGTGAATCTTAGCCTGGACAAGTCTATTAATTTTTTATATCTAAGATGTGTAAGGTTTTCCAATGCTGCATCTATCCTAGTGTCTATATAAACACAGGGAAATTCAGTTTCTTTATTACATCTTACCTAAAGAAGGGGCCTGAGTTGCCTCGAAAGCTTGCATACTGTAATCTTTCTAGTTAGCCAGTAAAAGGTGTCATTTTGCTTGATTTCTCACTGCATGAATAATATAAAAAAGACACAACAGCATCGCCACAGCCTTTAAACCCAAACAGGTTAGGGTGCTAAAAAGTATCTTGATAATTCATATTGGTAGTGATAAAATGCTTTGTATCTTGTATGTTGTGGGCTTCCAATCAACATCATAAATATGTTAGTCTAATTACAAATAGTCAGAGGTACTATAAATTGAGGAGTAAGAGTTGTAGTTGAAGGCGTTATGTACCAAACCCATAGCTCAAACATTAAACAATCTTTTTGACAAATAAGAGACACTCCTGTATGCACAATTAATATTTTTGTTATTAGTTAAGTTTCATTTGAAAAGTACATACAATATATTGTACCTGTATCTCCTGATATTGTCAGAATTTGTAATTTTTTTATGATAGGGATTTTTGTCCATACCAAACACGTCTACTTTTCACCTTTAACTCAGAATTTAGATCAAGCTCCCTGTTCAATTTTCTCACTCTTGTTATGTGGATGTCAGGTACCTAGAAGATCGCAGTGTACGCCACTGCTGACTGACTGGCATATCACAATATAATTAAAGCTGAACATCATTAACACCCATTAAATAGTAATATTATTGCTTCTCTAAGGTACAGCATTTGGTATTGTGTTTCAAAGAACTTTCATCTTTAATGAGGTTTTGTAAAAATATTAGAAATACCCAAACAAACAAATGCTGGCAAGAAAGGGTTGCTCTTGAGATATTCCTAAACCAAAAATGAACTCATACAGAAGGTTGTTTTACTAACAAAATAATATCACTAGCAAGGAGAGAAAACACAAGGAGTAATGTTTCACAATTACCAAAAGATATTAAGGAAAGTAAACAAAATTAAAACCCTGTCTGTGTCAATGGGCCTAAATATACATAGGATCTTCGACTCTTTGTAACACAATATCCTCATTCTCATTTCACTGTAGATAATTTTTTTTTATTGTTGTTAGTCTATCTTTCTCCTGTCCGTTGAATCCTTGTTCTGTATTCTTCTCTAAAAACAAGTTCACTTACTGAATGACCATAAGAGGTTTGGGGCAAGAAAAAAAATTACAGAATGATCCATTTATTGTGCAAGATGACAAAAATGCAAGGAAAGGAAAACACTCTAAAAACATCTGAAAAAGGGTAGAAATAGAATTAAAACAGCTGAGCTGATGTTCATGTATCAATAAACTAAATCTTCTTAAAGTCAAGTACACTATACAGTAAATGGATGTTCACTCTTCAGAAAACATAGGTTAAATGGAAAGCAGCTGAGAGCTGGCTATATTCACAACAGAGGAAGTATATTAAATTTAGAAATGTAAATAATGAAATTCAAATGTTTATTTGTTTTAGCAAAACAAATGAATGAAAATGTTCTGTTGAAAACAAGACACAAGATCCCGTCAGCTGAAAATTGCATTACAAGTAAAAGCAGAAAATTAGTTAAAATTAATTTAAATACCGCAGCAATATAAAGAGATGTTCAGTAAAATGTTATGTGTTGCTGAAATTTCATGCTTAATTTCCTTATTGTCAGTCTCTGCCTGTGCTTGATTACTGTTTTAGCAGCTCACCTAGCTATGAGAGCTGTGCGTTTCCTGTAGTATTCTTGGTTATATTTCAAAAATAACTACTCTATCTTTGTTTAGAGCTGGTCAGTTAGGATGTGAGATTAATGCTGCATAAACAAGCAGTCGATATACATGATGCAATTATAAAGTGTGGGGAAAAAACACTGAACAGTTACAATTTTACTAAGTAGCAAGATGCACCATGTTGCAAAATGTTACAATGACCAGTAATTTATTTACTTCTGATCTGAATTAGTGGTAGCTGGAACAAAATGTACTTTACACATATACTCACATTTGAAAAAGCTATTCTACTGAAATATATTTAGATTGCACTTGGTTTTAGGAATTATTGGCATCAAAAATTTCGGATCTATGAAATTATTCTGGAAAATCATGTTATTATTGATCAATAAAAAGTAAAAGTGATCTTAAGGCAGAAAATGTAAAATATAAGCAGTATTTGATCACTGCTACTCATCAGGTTCCACAGTAAACAGCAGATGTCCAAATACTACTGTCCATCCAACTGTGTTGTGAGTCCTAAACAGGGTGCCACTCTATTGCAGAGGCAGTCACACAAAAACACACACACAATTTATAGTGCTTTTCTAACAGCACCAAGGAAAAGACAGACACAATCTGCCTACACTGGCAGTTTTATTTTTTTATAATGGAAAAAAAAACACCTTTAAAACATGTCTTGAGCCTTATTTTGGTTTACAGTGTAAAAACAAAAGTTGTATTATATCCATCATAGCCAACCTGATTAACTTAACTTCACTACCTTATCCTGGCACCATGGCATTTGAGTCAGTAGCCAACCCTGGATTCTATCCCATTACAGTTCCCCCTCGCACATATCCACATACTCACTAAAACTGGGTTAATCCAGAGTCATCATTTAATCTAAAATATAAGTATTTTATATGTGGTAGAAATCAGACAAACTCCACATTAACTTCATACTGAGAATCATAGTGATTGAAAATGGAGAAACATTCTTGAAAAACTTTTTCTCCATTTACTGTAATGGAGATGAGCTTGAACGCCGTGGGGGCGGAGTTTCGTGTGACATCATCACGCCTCCCACGTAATCACGCAGTACATAGAAAATCAGGAAGACCTCCAAAAAGTGCTGAAGAAAACATGCATTATATAATTGAGAAGGCAGCGAAACAATAAGAAGCGAGCGAGTGACATATACAACCATATTCATGAGTTCTGCTACTTCGGAAACAAAGCACGATGTAAACCTACACTTTAAATTAAGTTCATAGACAGGCTGCCGCTGGCGTTTGTAATTTATTGCCTGCCCATATAAGGCCGTCCGTCAGTGGCAATCCAATAGCAAACTCCACTAAATATTCACGGGTGAAGGACTGTGCTTATGGAGAGGAAGATGAGATGGTCAGGGTGGTGTTTGACACAAACTCAGCGAAACTGCGAGAGAAAGTTTTAAGTGCCAGGACTAAGGTAACATTAAATACAGCCATGGACATAGCACGAGATGGCACCAGCACAACTGGGGAACTTCGATGCATGTACACCGAGCTGCTCACGTGAACTGACGCAGTGCACAGATAAAAAGCAACAGTTCCAAAGAGCGCTGAACAAAACCGAATTACACAATTGAAAAGGCAGCAAAAAATATGAAGCGTCTCATACATACAAGCATATTCATAAATCCAACTACTGCGGAAACAAAGCACACGGTGGAAAAAGTCAATGTCCCGCTAAAGGAAGACAGTGTAAAAAACCCGTGCATGCAGTGTGTCAGGTCTCGGATAAAGAAGAAGACGAGCTGTTTATTGATGCAGTAAGAAACGAATCGATGAATGAAACCTGTCATCTTTACAACGATTGACAAACACGGAATGTAACTTGAACACAACACATCCTACAAATACGAACCTGATTGAAAGAAATAATGATAATCAAATCCTTGATGACAGCAACACTCAGTAACACTCACAAAACAAATACTGTATATTGACAGTCATGTTACGTTATTTTTAAAATGTTCCCTTTTCTTTTCTAGCTTTTTAACACACTACTTCTCCACTGCGATACGCGGGTATATATATATGTATATATATATCCCGATCTACATACTCAAATAATGGATACTTTATTCGCCATCAATGATTGTTTTGGTAAAGCCATACTCAGTGTATTCATTAGATGAACGGTAAAAAAGTAAGAGCGAGGGGAGGATGACTTATTGAGGCATGCAGGCTGTAGTGCGTCAACTCTATCTGAATTGCGATCACATTTGAAAAATATATCTTTTCAAGTTCTATTTAGTCCATATGTGTCAAACTCAAGGGCCACGGGCCACATCCGCCCGGCGTAATTATATCCGCCCGAGATCATTTTATATACTGTATTATTGTTATTAATGCCCGGGTATATGAAGCGCTGGTAACACAATAAACTACAGATCCCATAATGCAGCGCTTCAGCTGCCTTGCCGAACACTTACCGCGTTAATCAAGTCTAGCTTATGATGCTGCAAGTTATTGCAAAGCTAGCTCACACGATGCTGAAGAGAAAAGTTGATTCTGAAAATAGAGCCTTTAAAAACCGATGGGAGGCTGAGTATATGTTTACTGAACCCGTGTGTCTCATTTGTGGAGCTAATGTGGCTGTAATTACAGAATTTAATCTAAGACGGCACTATGAGACAAAACATCAGGGAGTTCTGTGTTGTGGAGATTCTCAGGATGGATTGCAGGTGCTCATCAGTGAGGCTGAAAGACCTGAATGCAATGCAGAAGATACAGAAAGCAGAAGAATTAAATAAGAATCTGACACTTCAGCGGACGTTTTACCCGTGCACAATCACAAAGTGATTTCAAGTGAAGTTGCTTTTATGGGAGACACAAATGCACCAGTGCAACTTTCCCTGTTGCCAAGTAATGTTAAACCAAGTCGTCACTACGGTGTTCCCAAATCGCACTTTGCTGATAAACCGAGCGCACTGAGTTTGCACGGCGCTTTGGTGACTTTGAAGAACAAAAAAAGTCCGTCTACATGCGGCTCGAACCTTGTGCATGTTTGGTAGCACATATCTGTGTGAGAAGCTCTTCTCAGTGATAAAGACTAACAAAACAGCACACAGGAGTCGCCTCACTGATGAGCACCTGCAATCCATCCTGAGAATCTCCACAACACAGAACCTCACACCAAACAGAAACGAACCTGTTGCCAAAAATAGATGCCAGGCGTCCAGCTCTAAAATGACATATGAGCAAAGACAACTGAATGATTTGATTTGTTATTGCTGAAAGGAACACATTTTATTTATATTTCCAGGTTTTGTTATGCAGCATGTTCATATTTGAATTTGTATAATTTTGAAAGGATATATTTTTATGGAGAGCAAAATCTTTTGGGATATTTAAAATCTAAGTTTATTTTTTATATAAATTTACATAAGAGTAAAGAAATTTGAATGTTTGTTCTTTTAAGTTATTTAAGGTTTGAGTTGATTTATTCACAAATAATATTCCTGTCTGTTTTTACCATTCCTACCAAAGATATTTCTGTCGACTAAATAAAAATTCCTTCTATTTAAAATTTAAATAGAACTTGAACAAATACGATAGTTCATAATATCCACGCAGACTTGCACGTAAGAGCGGGAGTTATCCGTTTTAACAAGCAGCGTATTGCACTGATACGAAATAGCTGTGTGTGTATATATGTAGATATGTATGTATATGTATATATATGTTTATATATGTGTGTGTGTATGTATATATATATATATGTGTGTGTATATATGTAGATATATATATATGTATGTATATATGTGTATGTGTATATATGAGTATATGTATAGATATGTATATATATGTTTATGTGTGTGTGTGTAAATATATATATATATATATATATATATATATATATATATATATATGACAGCAACACTCATCACTCACAACAGTGACAAAACAATTACATTGACAATCATGTTACGTTATTTTCAAAATGTTTCCTTTTCTTTTTCATTGCTTCTTCAACACACTACTTCTCCGCTGCGAAGCGCGGGTATATTGCTAGTCTATACTAATAAAAGGCAAAGCCCTCACTGACTCACTCACTCACTCATCACTAATTCTCCAACTTCCCGTGTAGGTAGAAGGCTGAAATTTGGCAGGCTCATTCCTTACAGCTTACTTACAAAAGTTAAGCAGGTTTAATTTTGAAATTTTACACGTAACGGTCATAACGGTCGATAACAGTTGACAACGTCCGCCATGTTGAACTTTCTTATTTATGGCCCCATCTTCAAGAAATTTGGTAGGTGGCTTCCCTGCGCTAACCAAAACCGATGTATGTACTTATTTTGGTGGTATGACGCCACTGTCGGCCGCCATATTGAATTTTCCAAACGTCACTAATTCTCCAACTTCCCGTGTAGGTAGAAGGCTGAAATTTGGAAGGCTCATTCCTTACAGCTCATTTACAAAAGTTAAGCAGGTTTCATTTCGAAATTCTACGCGTAACGGTCATAACGGTCAACAACGCCCGCCATGTTGAACTTTCTTATTTATGGCCCCATCTTCACGAAATTTGGTAGGTGGCTTCCCTGCGCTAACCGAAACTAATGTACGTACTTATTTCGGTGGTATGACGCCACTGTCAGCCGCCATATTGAACTTTCCAACGTCACTAATTCTCCAAATTCTCGTGTAGGTAGAAGGCTGAAATTTGGTACTTATTTTGGTGGTATGATGCCACTGTCAGCCGCCATATTGAACTTTTCAACAGTCTTTGTTACTTATGGGCCCATCTTCAAGAAATTTGATACGCGGATTCCCAATGCTAACTGAATCCTACTTACGTACATATATACGTCCATAGCCTGCAGCTCAGTCACCGTGTGAGGCGGCATTGGGTCCCCCATCCCAACGCCTCCCATGTTGTTGGCTGCCTGCCTATATAAAGCCGTCCGTCGCTCCAGTCTCTACATTCCCTTCCTTGCTTCGCCACGGGATTCACGTCTCCCTGCTGATAACTACAGCATTTTTATTTAATCCATGGCTCCTCCGCTGTTTTATTGTTCATTTATTACGATTATAGTTATTGTGTAGGTATTTTAGACTTACTTTACATTGCTCAGGTACCCAATTCTTTTATCATTCCAACCGTACCCGCATTAACATGTCTATCGAGGTGATCACCATCGATCAAAGAATTGTCACTTACCGAGTGGATCTTAACGCAACTGGGAAAACATTTGCCAGCAGGGAGTGGCGGGGTACTAACTTTCTCCCTCTGCTTTCTCATAGGAAAAAAGACGCTCCACCACCATAAGCCGGGTTTTGCCCGCACTACATTACTTCCGCCCTTCCTCCTCCATCTTTGCTGACGTCATCAATCCCTTCCTCCCTCACGGTCCCTTTCCAGCATTCCTCCACTTCCAGCTCCTCCTCCATAAAATGGCCGCCGATGTCATGATCGTCGTCGCGCTTATGAACCAATTTTGTGTTTACAGTTTGACCATTTATTTGTTTTTTTTATTGTGGATCGTCTACAATATACGAGGCCGGAAAACCCCAAAATCGGGCGTCCTCAATACATGTGCCGACGTTAGGACCTTCTTTAGGTCACTGAATGTGTGTTCTGCCTTGTCGTTCCACACCACGTATAAGGGAGAGCCCTTCTTTGTCAAATTGGTCAAGGGTGCTGCTCTTTCGGAGAAACGGGGCACGAACCGGCAGTAGTACCCCGCTAACCCCAAGAAAGCCTGCACCTGCCTCTTGGTATTCAGACGGGGCCATTCCAGGATGTCTTTAATTTTTGAACACTGTGGTCTCATCTGTCCCCGTCCCACAAGTTGGCCCAAATACTTGGACTCCTTTAAGCCAAAAAAACACTTTTGAGGGTTTATGCGCATGCCGGCTTTAGCCAGTGTCGTGAGGACAGCAGAGACCTGCAATAGATGCTCCCCCCTCTTACCAGCACCCCGGGGCCCCCTCGTTCGGCACCCCCTCTGAGGCCTCCGTGCCCCTTTGGTCGGAGTCACTCGCTCCCTTGCAGCCTCCTCCAGCCGTGGTGGCACCCGCACACCAGCAGAGAGATCCCTCAACAGACGGTCCGACATCTGAGGGCAGGTCCCCAATGAAGGGGGTCCTACTGCTCGCCCGGGGTCCGTCCCTGGAATAGAGAAACACAAAGGGGCAGAACAGCTGCCTAGGAACCTTTCCTGTGCCATGCACTGGCAGTGTTCCCGCCTCCATTCGGCACCCCGGCACTTGCCTGTTCGGCACCCTCTCCGCGGCTTCCGTGTCCCTCTTGATGGTGGAACCGCCGACACTGCCTGCGCTCTCTCCGCCAGCCTCAGGGATTCCCTCTGCCCCGGCAGAGGGTGGCCAGCACCCGGATGCGAGCACCCAGCACCGCATCCCAACATATTGGAGGAACCGGCAGAATTCAGTGCCACGCTGTTGGATCGCCAATCTCAGCTCTTCTATTGATGCGACTGCCTTCCTCTCCAGTACCTGCATCTCTGCCCGGAGGGCACGTAGCACCTGGAACAAATGCTTAGCACCTGGAACAAATGCTGCTCCGTGGGCTGCAGGCACGCCTCCAGCTCCGCCAGGGCAGCCGGCAAAGACAGGAAGTTAACCGAAGCGGAGCCTACCTGTCTGTCAGCCTCCGACGCCAGCCACTTCCTGCACTTCTCCTCCGGCCCAATCGGGTCTCCCCCCTGCCCGTGATGGACATTCCTTGGTCCCGCCTCTCTGCAGTCATCGGCAAGCACACAAGACACACCGTCTAATCGCGTGCCTATCAGGGGGAGGGACTTCTGGTCCGCGGCCATCTTGCCTTCCCATCTGCGGCAGCTATTGCCAGCGCCTCTCGAGCTGCAGCATCTCCTCCTCCGCAGCCCTCGCGGCTGCCGCCGTGCTGTCAGAGCCCGCAGACCGGCATGCACCTGCCACTGACGCAGATCCGGGAAGTCCCTGCCTATAAAAGAAAACACGCCCGGCCCCCGCGGGCCGGCTGCCACTAGGCAGGGAACTCACCTCCCCGGACTCGTCCAACCGAGGAACCATCCTCGGCGTGGCCTCTCTTGACGCCATGCCGTCCCGGGCGCCTCCAGCAACGGCGTGCTTGTGGGAGTCCGCTGCACTCCTTCCATACACGCCGCCCGCCTGCGGCAGGGGAAAACGGCACTCTTGCGGACCCCTGGCGGTCCGTGGGTGGGGTCCCCTGCTGCGCCGGGCCATCTACAACAGATTTGTTATCAGGTCTCCGCCTTGAAACAGGCGGAGCATCCTGCTGACTATGCCAGATGTGGAGCCGACCCGGACACAGACAGGCGGACATGTTGTTTGTCACTACCACACGTATTTTATTTACAAATATATACAATAATTATAAATGGTCACTCAGACCCAGTTCGTGCACAATATCCCAAACACTCAGTCCTGGCCACAAATCCTCTTCTTCGGGCCGCCTCCACACCTCTCTCGTGCCTCGTCCTGCTTCCACCTGACTCCAGCCTTGAATGAAGGGAGACGGCCCCTTTTATACTATCCTGGATGAGCTCCAGGTGGTTCCCAGCATTCCCCTCTTGGCCACGCCCCAGCGTGGCGGAAGTGCCGGCTGTCTTCCCCCCCGTACTTCCTGGTGTGGCGGAAGTGCTGAGGCAACAGGTCCCCAAGACATTGGGGCGCCTTCTGGCGGTGACCACGGGCCCCTACAGGGTGGGGCTTTCATGCCCTCAATCGGTGGCCCCCAGAGCAACCAGGAAGGTGGCCCCCACGTGATCCAGGGTGGGCCTTGACCATCTTCCGGTCCCTCACGGCGTCCCGGCCGGATCGTTGCCCCTGGCATCCCTGACAATATATATAGATATAGATATAGATATACAGTATATACTATATATATAATTTGTGTGTGTATGTATGTATGTGTATATATATATATATATATATATATATATATATATATATATATATGACAGTAACACTCATAACAGTGACAAAACAATTACATTGATGATCTGTTACGTTATTTTCAAGATGTTTCCTTTTCTTTTTCATTACTTCTTTAACAAACTACTTCTCCGCTGCGAAGAACTGGTATTTTGCTAGTTTCACATAAAATGGTCAGGTACACATTATTAAAAAGTATTTGTTCCTAAAATGTGTACATTCCACTGCAGAAGAACATATTGATAACACTAGTTTAGGTACTGCAAAAATGCATCTATTACTCATTAACTCTTATGTAGCAAGACCTTAACAGCACTTCTTTAACACTTACAGAGCATCAGTGAAGTGTTTATTCATCTCTACAATATGACCGACTAACAAAACTTCACTTTGGAGTGGGCTGAAGGGGCTTAACTGAGACACATTTTTTTTAATATTACAGATTTAGCATAAGACCTCTGAATCCCTCATATTAACAAGTCATTTTTCCATCCTGTCAATATGCCACACTGTTCAGAGACATATAATCCATCTACTGATATTTGATAAGTGTTAAGTTTTTGTTGAAGTCTAGTTACATATGAGTAAATGAAAATTACATGCATTTTTACAGTACCTAAACTAAAGTGTTACCAACGTATCGAATAACTTCAAGGCTGAGAGGCTTCCATAATATTTTTTTCTCCAATTCTAGCATTACACGTGAAACTGACAATATTTATGTGTAAATACAAAAGCTCTAAATGCTGTAGACATTATCACACCAAAGCAAAACTTAGGCACACAACCTTACTTTGCTTATGACCAGAATCTTGACTTAAAGTTTAGACATTTAACATCTAACCCTGAAAAGTAACATCAGTACAGTGGATCCTCAGTTCACGAACGTCTTGGAACACGAACAAATTGGTTTATGACCAAAAAGTTCGCCAAACTTTTGCATTTTTGCATCTGTTCATGACCACAGACTTGGTATACAAACAAGCCAGTTTCCCTTTTGGTTTGTGTGCGACGATGATTTCCACACGTGTTCAGTCTCTCCCTGTGCATTCCCTGTGGAGAGAGAGAGAGAGAGACATACACACACACACACACGAGAGAGAGACACACACACGAGAGACGCATAAGGCCGAGAAGGCAGATAAAGAATGCACCAGGCTTGTTTTGAAAGAGACAGATCCGAGCATTGTTTTAACCTCGTTGTATTTAACAAAGACTTTTTTCTGTTGGATTTTAACCTCCACTTCACTTCTGTTTACAGTGATCGGTTCGTAGCGTGCACTGTTGCAATGTTACTTTTCTTGGTGGTTTATTTAATCACGGATTTTTCAAATGTTCATTTTTTTCCCTGTGCTTAAAACTCATTAAAAATATTGTTTTTAGCGAGCGGTTTGTAGCGCTATAGCACGAACTCTTGCAGTGTTAGTTTTCTCTGTTGTGCAAGGTTTTCTCAGTGTTATTCAGTGTTTTTACATTTAGTTTACTACTAGCAAAATACCCGCGCTTCGCAGCAGAGAAGTAGTGTGTTAAAGAAGTTATGAAAAATAAAAGGAAAAATTTTAAAAATAACGTAACATGATTGTCAATGTAATTGTTTTGTCATTGTTATGAGTGTTGCTGTCATATAGATGTATATATATATATATATATATATATATATATATATATATATATATATATATATATATATATATATATATAGCTGATTACCGATTGGCTTCACTCACTAAATGCAAGGGAAAAAAATAAAATGTAGTCTATAAGTTATTAAACAGTAAAACATTAACGTTTCAAGAAGTACAGGTACATTGAGCACTACTGGAGTGGTTGCAGGTAAACTACATTTTAAAGACTGTGTAACACAACAGGTAAGTAACTAACAGCAGCTAAAATATATATGGATCATCTCTCGGTAGTAGATCCCTTTTGAAAGGCGCTACACGACGGCTGTGGTATAGATATTACATTTTCTATGTGAACGTCCAAATTTCTGCCTGTAGTAATAATATTAGTTGTCCGCGGTCTAGAAAAGGAATCCCGTATTTGCAGTTGTCTGGGCTACAGCTCAGGGGAAGGAGTAAAAAATTAAAGGTGCTTACTTTCATTTAAGGCAGAAGCGCAGTCATCGTCTCAAAGGCCGGGACAGCTACGCACGCGCCGGTTAAACTACATTTTAAAGATGGTATAACACAACAGGTAAGTAGTACTAACAGCAGCTAAAATGTATATGGATCATCTCTTAGTAGTAGATCCCTTTTGAAAGGCGCTACACGACGGCTGCGGTATAGAAATTACATTTTCTATGTGAACGTCCACATTTCTGCCTGTGGTAATGTGCCTTACGGGCATTACCAGAAATTAAAGAAAATTAGTTTTGTGTCCTCTGCAGTGTTAAGAGAGAAAGGCTGTATTTTGGGATAAAAGGAAAAAAGGTGTAAAGAAAGGAAACTTGCCTTTATCTTTTACAAAGTGTAGAGAGACGTCTTCGCTGATGATATGAGTGCCTTTTGGGGAGCGCGGCGGGTCTCGTGTAGACTGGAGAGACAGCCCTGCCATTAACTGGCCGGGATGGCACTGTCGCTCCTCCGCTCCTGTGCGTGTCTTCCGCGACCCGGCACTTAAGTTTCTCTCGCACTTTTGCTGAGTTTGTGCCAAACACTAGTGTATCCCTGACCATCTCATCTTCGTTTGCATAAGCACAGTCCTTAACCCGTGAATATTTAGTGGGAGTTTGCTATTGGATTGCCGCTGACGGACGGCCTTATATGGGCAGGCACTAAATTACAAACGCCAGCGGCAGCCTGTCTATGAACTTAATTTAAACTTTAGGTTTACACCGTGCTTTGTTTCCGAAGTAGCAGCACTCATGAAAATGGTTGTATATGTCACTCGCTCGCTTCTTATTGTTTCGCTGCCTTCTCAATTATATAATGCATGTTTTCTTCAGCGCTTTTTGGAGCTCTTCCTGGTTTTCTACGTACTGCATGATTACGTGGGAGGCATGATGATGTCACACGAAACTCTGTCCCCCACGGCTTTCGAGCTCAACTCCATTACAGTAAATGGAGAAAAACAGCTTCCAGTTATGACCATTACGCGTAGAATTTCGATATAAAACCTGCCCAGCTTTTGTAAGGAAGCTGTAAGGAATGAACCTGCCAAATTTCAGCCTTCCACCCACACGGGAAGTTGGAGAATTAGTGATAAGTCAGTGAGTGAGTGAGTCAGTGAGGGCTTTGCCTTTTATTAGTATAGATTACGCTGTGCATTCTATGGTGTGATTAACTATATTTGTGCTTAAAAATTTTTAAAAAAATATATACAGTTTGTACGGTCTGGAACGTATTAATTGTATTTACATACAATCCTATGGGGGAAATTACTTCGGTTCACAACCAAATCGGTTTACGACCAGAGTTTTGGAATGAATTATGGTCGTGAACCGAGGTTCCACTGTAATCCATTTATTTTTCCACCTATCATATGCTTTTTCTGGGCATTAAACTTGTTTTTAAGTTGTATGATGGGCAGCCACAGCCATTACCTGGCCAGGTCACCTATGGAATGGAAGGACCAGCGGGGAGAGGATCACTGAGGCAATACCTCCTCTGGGATGCTGGTGGGCAGCCCTCCTGGGTGACTGTGGCACCACAGATTTCCACAGGGTACGCTGGGAGCTGGAGTTTGGTGCAGCCCTGTTCTTTCTGTGGGGGCCACCAGGGGGAGCTACAGAGCCCTATAGAGGATTTCCATCACACCTGGGAGTTATTCCAAGTAATCCTGATGAACCACCTGGAGCACTCCCAGGTGCTGAATAAAAGGAGCTAAAAAACTCCTTTTGAGGAGCCAGAATTGGAAGGAGGAAGACAAAGCTTGCCAGGAGAGGAGAGGAGAGGAGAGGAGAGGAGAGGAGAGGAGAGGAGAGGAGAGGAGTGGAGTGGAGTGGAGTGGAGTGGAGGTGGAGAAAGAAAGAAAGAAAGAAAGTGTTTACAGTGCTTTGTTGTACTGTGCTGTGCTGTAGGGAGCAAAGAAAAAGTGCTCTACCGCAGGAATAAACGTTTGTGTCAAACTTGTGCCTCTGTGCCTGTCTGTGTCTGGGATTGGGGAGCTGTATGTGCCCCAGTGGTCCACAGCTGTTTAAACACTTTTTGGTATTTGGTTTGGACAGCTTATGTCTTCTTTTGCACATATTTTTGTATTCATAACACTAAGTGGTGGTGTAGCTTTAACTTTACATTGCCATGACAAGTATGTCACCCTTACTCGTGTTTGGAGAGTATGAGGAGGAGATACAACTCATCAGAATTTTTATTTAAAAAGACAATTCAGGGAGATATAATAAAGATTGAGTTTAGCTTCTGTCTAAACTGCCGTGTTTTACTCCAGTGTCATGTAAGCAATGTTATATAATGTGTTGGTAAATTGGCAAATCATCTTTAAAAGCTATGACCAATATGCATGTAAAGTCTCTGATATACATGTTACATATGTTACAGTGATAACACAGCAGGAAACAAATACATATTTTTAGCATTATAGTGTTGGTTTCTGGAGGAATGAGAATTTTTAATAATACCATGCAAGTAGATATTTAAATTAGTTCAACCTTGATGATGAATAAGGTGTAATTATTATTACTATTATTGCACACAGAAGGTTTGAAAATGTGTATCTGTGAACAGTTGAGTTCCAATCAATAATGTCTTTTTTTACTTTGGAATGTAAATTATTGTGGTACTAAATTATATATATTATGAATTTCCTTCTCATATATGACAATACTGAAAGACTGAAGTTATTCTTTTTGTGTAGGCAGTGCATTGTAAGTACACGTATACTAGAGAAAGGATTGGTGAGTCAGCTAACTACTCCATTTATTTGAAAGCCTCTACAGATGACATTTTAAATGAATAAGATAATAATAGAGCATTGTATATTTTTTCCTCTCTATATACATCAACTGGTCCCATCTTCCTCCTCCTCCCAATTCTTAACACCGCACCTATCACATTGAAATTTTTTATACTGCTCTTGCAAGTCAGAATTCTTGGCCTCTGGTGGCTTCTGGAGATTTAGCCCATGATCTGGGGTCTTGGGTGTCCAGCACCTGATCTTTGATATTCCAGACACCACCCCCTTTCTGCATTCTTACATTTATGGGTGACTGCATTAAAACCCAACCCAATGCTTTTCCATTTAATATAATTGTAGGACTATGATCTAAAGCTAGCAACACCCATGGGTGGACACAGTTTTAATGTGACTCAAGATACAATGAAGAGGCTTTCCTGCTTGTGTTCCTTCCAGCATGACAGTTTAGCCCTTGTGATCTCCTTATATAAAGTTGTCTCCATAAGTTTATGCTTGTAAATGGGGCAACAGGCACCACCTACTATAGGCTTAGTTACCAGTTTGTTAATAGATTTGGTTTAGATTAACCGGTTGCATGCAAAACTCAAAGTAAATAGTTTCTGCCCTATAACCCATTATTTGCAAAATAAAGTATAGAAGTATACAATTAGAATACACTGCAGCCTCCATAGCTATAGTAGACTACTGTTTAAAAACTTAATTATAGTTAGTTGCAGATATTGTTTACTGCTAAAGTACATCCTGGAACCATATTTTCTTTTATTTTTTTTTTTATGAAATTTTATTAATTTTATTGCAATCATTCCATACAAATCATATTTGATTGCCTTCATCGTCACATGATGTTTCCTTCTTTTTTTCTGTTCATGACATCAGTGGGACTTTAAACTAATTAATGTACATAAGCTATCTCTTGATGGAATTTCAGGGCATGTTTTAAAAATCTACTACATCCAATTATCAGTTGTCTTCAGTGTGGTTTTTAATATTCACTGAGTTTGTTGTCCTACAAAAGTCGTGATGAAGTGCTATGAGGTAGTAGTGCAGGAACATACTGAATAGAATATATCAAATAGTCATGATCACTTCCAGTTTGCATTGTGTCACTACCAGCCCACAGAGGAAGCCATTCACACTATTCTGGTACATCTGGATAATTCAAGCTGTTATGCAAGAGTCCTGTTTATAAACTACACCTCAACATTCAAAACAGTTGTACCATCAAAGCTAACCACCAAACTTCTCAGTTTAGAACTTAGTGCCACCTTGCGCAATTTGATTTTGGGTTTCCTAACCAACAGACTTCAACAGGTATGGATTAGAAGCTTCATATCCTCCATGCTAGCCCTTAACATAGGAACTCCACATGGTGCTTCGTTTTTTAGCTATGATTACATATCCACAAACAGCTGTATCATTACACTTGGGTGATGACACAGCCATCATAAGCTTGATTGCCAACAGTGATGAGAAAGCTTACACAGACAGTGTCTACCTGCTGCCTTAGTGGTGCCAGGAAAATAATCTCATCTTTAATGTCAGCAAAATCAAGGAGCTGGTCATTGACTTCATAGAAGCTGAAGGAAGACAACAATCCCATTTACATCTGAGATAACGCTGTTGAGAAGAAGAGTAGCTTTAGATTTTTTGGAGTGACAATCACTGACAAAATGATGTGGGTACAACACATTTGGTTTCCTGTCAAAAAGCTTCACTAATTTATCTACTTCCTCAAACATTTGAGGGCAGCTTGCAATTCTCTATCTGTTGTCATGAATGTCTATAGGTGCACAGTGAAGTCCATCCTCATTGTCTGAATGACATCCTGGGATGGTGCCTGCTTGGCTCCATATCATAAAGCAGGGTGGTAAAATCAACACATAATATTACTAGCATATAGCTGCCCTTTATTCAGGAAATTTACACCACTTGCTGCCCTAGAAATTCAACAGGATGTTAAGCATACTTTTAATTTATGTATTTATTTATGTAGTACTGTACTTTTGTCATAAATACAAATTTCATTGTACTATGCTCACATGACAATAAGTTTGATTTGAAATAATTACACTTCATATTACTATCAATAAGTTTTCAACATAACGTTTTCAAGGTTGTGGGACACAGGTGCTTTCATTTTTTTAATAAACATACTTATATGTAAATTATGTAAGTTGCAACCCAATTCAAATAATTTTTTAAAATTAAATTCAGTAAACTTTCTCATTATCCAAGCCATATTGTATTATGAGTCTAATCCAACAGAGTAAAAGAAACAAGGTCTTGATCTAGTGAGAAATATATAGGACCAGTTTTACACTATATATTGTAGAGAGGACGTGCTGTATAATCAAGTAGCATTTTACAAAAGTGGCAGTCATATTATATGGTGTATTTGTCCTTATAAACTGTTGTGTTCATCTCTGTCTTTAAATGTCTTTAAACAAAAATCCTGAGCAAGAAACTTGCATTTACTTAAGGGAATGACCTCTGTTATTGCATAGTTGTTATGGGACTATTCTTTTCAGTTATTTTACTTAAGCAAAGTTCGGCATTCTACTCTTCAAAAATCTACTTCAGGTAGTAACCAATCAAAATGTAGGTGCCTGGTCTACAGAAACCTGGGCCTACTATTATTGTCCTTCCAAAGAAAATGTGTTTTGCCAAGTGTACTCATTGCCTGTATTTTAGATACAGAACATGGTAATTTGTGATGATTGCTGTCACCAATCATGTCTTGCGATGATGTTACAATTGAACATTTTCATCAAACAGTTTAGCAGTTTCAAAAAATGCTCATAGACTATAAGATGGTTCATGAACTCTTTTTTTTTCAAGACAGGTGCCCAAATCCTTTTTTGATAAGTATTTTGGAATCTATGGATACTTGAATAGGACACACAGTATAATGATTTTACCAAACATAGAGACTGATCTCTTTTTTTATTTTATGGATGGAAAGAATGGATAACTGATGTAAAGGTCATAATATAAAAGAAGAGTATGCAGTAATGTCAAATGACAGTCGTAATAGTTTTTCATTCCCAAATTCCAATAAATATTAGTACAGTAAACTACATCTGAGCATGTAAAATGTAATGTAAAAGCTAAGCCTGTGTAACAGTAAAACAGAACTAGGGGTATGTTGTCTTTAATTGTTTTTTTTTTTTTTATTGTATTTTTCAAAAACTGGAACTTTAAAATATCATGCTACTCAGTCAAACAATAACATAAACAGATAACATAAGAACTGTTTACTTCAAAATTAAAAAAAAACACAGGAAAAATAGAAATACAAAAAAACAAGACAAGATTAAACCTCTACCTGCAAAATTAGCATTGTTGTAATGTTAATATATTGTGTTATATGCTTTAATTACCATTGGTTTGGTAATTGGTGCCATCACATTATCACCACACTTGAACATGAAGAGCCACATTATATTTATTCCAATGTCCCATTGTCAAGGCCCAGCAATTCTATTGCAGAATGGTAAGAATAAATAATCTAAATATTTTTCAGAACAAAACAAAGTTAAAGTATAACATAACATTTAAATCTCTTCCACATTATATTTGATAATTATTAGTGGCCTATATGTTATCAGTATTTTTGAGAGTGTGATATATTTTATGGGTGATTGGCCTATTTTAAATATAAACTAAAACTCTAATATAAATATGAGCATTAGCTAATTTTTCTCAAATATTAATCATTTCAAAAACTGATATGCATGTTATAAAAGTAATTATTTTTAAAAAGTTATTGGATCATATAACACAATACTTTTAAGGCCAAGAATGTGATCAAATGGGAGAACATACACAGACACAGAAGAGGGTTGTTAAGAGGTGTTATGAATCCGTTATTTTGTGTTTAGAATCTTTTTTGTCAAATTTGGTTTGTACTTCTTACTTTTGTTTTATTGTTTCTTTACTCATGTCTATGTGTATGTCTCATTTTGTAAAACTCAGATTTTGAGAAGTAATTTTTTGCCCTCAACCATATTGTTGGTTGCAATGTTATGACAATGTTGCTACCTATGAAACTATTATTTTAACATTATTTAAAATGGCAGTGCAATAAAACTTTTGTCCAAGTTTTGGATTAAAAAATTTATTGTAAATTAGTTATATAGGGAAAGATTAACCAAGAATTTTGCTCTCACTTATTTAGAACTGTTTTGGCCTAGATTAAACAGTTTTGACAATCGGTCTTCTCTAGTAACTTCCTAGTGTTGACCTTTTGCTATCTGTCTGACCATTCTCTTGTTTTTGTCCTGTTGATATTTCCCATATTTTTCCTCTCCACTTTTCAATTTCCAATCCTTGGCAAGTACTGTATTTTCAGCTTGCTCATAACAAAAGACCAGTGAAGTCACACATTTATATTTCCACAGCTCAGAACGTACTGTCCCAAATTAAGAACCTTAATTAAACCACACCCTATAAAAGGCCCTACCCTTCATTCCAGACCCTTCTTTGACTAAATAGGAGCAGGACACTCCTCATTAGACATGGTGGTATACTCACATACCTCAGTTACCATCAACACATACTTGTGCAATAAATAGGGAATATTTCACTTGGAACCCTAGTTGTTTTCAACTGTATTTACTGTTCATTATCAAAGAATGTAAATACATATAGAAAAATACATTAAGAAGGAAAGTGTACCTTAAAGCAGAGGTTATGAGTGCTTATTTGCTGGAGAACTTCTGAGAAACAAAAACTGGTGCAACCTTATTAAAGTCAAAATGACCTTCCAAGTAAATAGTGATGAGATAGATGGCAGGGTAATTGACTATATCACAAAGCCTCTGGGACTGCATGTAGTTATGGATGAATTTGATAAAAAAAAACAAGCCAGAAGGCAACATCAAAAATGACTAAATTTCCATCCCTATCAGTTTTCTATTTTCCCTGTGATTTGGAAATTCTATTCTTTGCAGATATACAGTGCATCTGGAAAGTATTCACAGCACATCACTTTTTCCATATTTTGTTATGTTACAGCCTTATTCCAAAATGGATTAAAATATTTTTCTTCCTCAGAATTCTACACACAACACCCCATAATGACAACGTGAAAAAAGTTTACTTGAGATTTTTGCAAATTTATTAAAAATAAAAAAAATGAGAAAGCACATGTACATAAGTATTCATAGCCTTTGCCATGAAGCTCAAAATTGAGCTCAGGTGCATCCTGTTTCCCCTGATCATCCTTGAGATGTTTCTGCAGCTTAACTGGAGTCCACCTGTGGTAAATTCAGTTGATTGGACATGATTTGGAAAGGCACACACCTGTCTATATAAGGTCCCACAGTTGACATGAACTGAGGATTGTCTCGAGGCACAAATCTGGGAAGGTTACACAAAAGAATTATGCTGCTTGGAAGGTCCCAATGAGCACAGTGGCCTCCATCATCCATAAGTGGAAGTTCGAAACCACCAGGACTCTTCCTAGAGCTGGCCGGCCATCTAAACTGAGTGATCGGGGGAGAAGGGCCTTAGTCAGGGGGGTGACCAAGAACCCAATGGTCACTCTGTCAGAGCTCCAGAGGTCCTCTGTGGAGAGAGGAGAACCTTCCAGAAGGACAACCATCTCTGCAGCAATCCACCAATCAGGCCTGTATGGTAGAGTGGCCAGACGGAAGCCACTCCTTAGTACAAGGCACATTGCAGCCTGCCTGGAGTTTGCCAAAAGGCACCTGAAGGACTCTCAAACCATGAGAAACAAAATTCTCTCGTCTGATGAGACAAAGATTGAACTCTTTGGTGTGAATGCCAGGCATCACGTTTAGAAGAAACCAGGCACCGCTCATCACCAGGCCAATACCATCCCTACAGTGAAGCATGGTGGTGGCAGCATCATGCTGTGGGGAAGTTTTTCAGCGGCAGGATCTGGGAGACTAGTCAGGATAAAGGGAAAGATGACTGCAGCAATGTACAGAGACATCCTGAATGAAAACCTACTCCAGAGCGCTCTTGACCTCAGACTGGGGCAACGGTTGATCTTTCAGCAGGACAACGACCCTAAGCACACAGCCAAGATATCAAAGGAGTGGCTTCAGGACAACTCTGTGAATGTCCTTGAGTGGCCCAGCCAGAGCCCAGACTTGAATCCGATTGAAAATCTCTGGAGAGATCTTACAATGGCTGTGCACCGACGCTTCCCATCCAACCTGATGGAGCTTGAGAGATGTTGCAAAGAGGAATGGGCAAAACTGGCCAAGGATAGGTGTGCCAAGCTTGTGGCATCATATTCAAAAAGACTTGAGGCTGTAATTGCTGCCAAAGGTGCATCGACAAAGTATTGAGCAAAGGCTGTAAATACTTATGTATATGTGATTTCTCAATTTTTTTATTTTTAATAAATTTGCAAAACTCTCAAATGAACTTTTTTCACGTTGTCATTATGGGGTGTTGTGTGTAGAATTCTGAGAAAAAAAATTAATGTAATCCATTTTGGAATAAGGCTGTAACATAACAAAATGTGGAAAAAGTGATGTGCTGTGAATACTTTCCGGATGCACTGTAGTTAATATCAGTCTTTTAGATTCGTCTCACTGTATAATGGGAAAAGGTGGTTTAATTGATGTAGGGCTTTTTCAGAATTTTGAATGTTTCTAGAAAAGTTTAAAAAAGCCATTCCTACCAGAACATCTTGAGAGTTCCCCATATTTAATCAATACGCAATGAAAACAATAAATTCATTTAAATGGTGTTTTCCAACTAAAGATTACAGTTTGGAGAAAACTGAACTTTTGTGAACTTGCTGATTAAAATAAACATTTTAGTTAGTTGAATACTCTAGTTGTGTTACATTATGTAGTATTGCTTATTTAAATTGAACATACTGTGATACAACAACTGAGTTTGTAAGCATAAGATATTTGTTAATTTGCAAAAGAAATGTAAGTGCAGTATAATGTATATCTTCTCGTATTTATTTCAATATAATTGTCCTATTTTGTATATTCATTTCAATTCAATTTCTTTGAGCACTTCCATTTATCAGCACTGCACATTTGACAAATAATTACACATATAGTATAAAAAATATTAAAGAAGGGGATGTAACATAAATATAAATCATTTAAATCAATTTTAAACAAGAGGCACATCACACACAATGAAAACAGGTACAGCACATATATGTAGAGTGGGTTTAAGTTGAAATTCCAACTGTCCTAGACTAGTCACATTGTGGACAGATCACTCCATATACAAACAGAAAACATTTGTGGGGCAGATGACATTTGAAAAGGTGTCCATTCTTTGTGACGTAAAAATTCAGTTTGAGCCAAACTAAGTGTCAAAAAAGAACAAGGTATACCTTTAGAACAGGGGTGTCGAACTCCAGGCCTGGAGGGCCACAGTGGCTGCAGGTTTTCATTCTAACCCTTTTCCTAATCGGTGACCAGTTTTCACTGCTAATTAACTTATTTTTACCTTCATTTTAATAGCTCTGTTTTTAAGGATTCAGTTCTCTCAATTGATTCTTTTCTTCATTAAATGACAGCCAAACAGACATGAGAAATGAAAAAAGCCAACAGATATGACCAGCTAAATTAGGGCTGCAAACTCCAACCAATTTCACTCCAATCACTTTCTTAATGAGATGACGGTTCTTGCTGTTAATTACACTCATTATTTAGTTCCATGGCTTGTTGCTACTCTCATTCTGCCATAGCACCGTCAAAATGCTTTGGTGACCTGAGAGATTAGCCTTACTGAGACCTTCACCTTTCTTTATTTTCAGATATTGTGTGATGGGCACAGGTGAGCTGATCACGTGGCGGCTTGTTTTGTTTCTCATTATTATTTGGCTGCTAATTAAGGAAAAAAGAAACAATAAAGTTGGACAGAGTCAAGTTAATTAAAATTAAGGCAAAAGAAGTTAATTAGCAGCAAAAATTGGTCACTAATGAAGAAGATGGTTAGAATGAAAACTGCAGCCACTGCGGATCCCCAGGACTGGAGTTCGACACCAGTGCTTTAGAAGATAAAAAAAAAATATGTTTACACTCTGCTTATAATGCAAAGCGCCCTCTCCTCTAAACAAGCATCTACGTATGTGGCTGCAAATTACTATACTTGGTATACAGACATGGGCAATAAGTTTAGTTGTTAGTCAACCACATATTAAAATTGTCAAGACTTATCGTCTATTTTCACTGTAGTATGATTGTGGTTGCCAGACTGTTATGATTCTACTTACATTAAAAATATATTTCTCCCTGAATACATTTTTATGCATTCTTGTGTAGGTGGTTCTGTTTTTTTTTAACTCTGGAAAATCCAGTGCTAATATGCTGATGCATATTTAATGATGATTATTTATATTTTACTGTGAGGTCATCCTATTTATCATGGGCACTGCCATATTAAAGTACTGTTGTCACAAAACATTGCTAGAGGCATGAACATCCTCTAAAAATGACAGCAACCTTGACTAGCTAGGGATTTATAATTAAGAGTTCTTGCTTTTATTTCTGTTCAGTTGTCTGCCTAAGTGGTAGTCTGAATTAACCCATTTATGTTTCTGTTTTTTTTTCTCTTGTTTGTTTCTAAGAAGCAGTCTGTGTGTTGTTGAGTGTAACCTGCCCAGTCTCTTCAGCACTACCCTAGTATCTCTGGATGTAACATTATGTACTTCTAGAAGTCAGCTGGTGTTGTTTCAGTTACTTGTCATTGTTTGTCCTTTGCTCATTTATCAGCCAGAGGTTGTCTGTGCCTTTCTGTATTTTTGTCCTGTCTGCACTGCTGCTAAACACAACTAGTGTGCAACTGTTTCTATTCTATTATGTTTGTGTAGTCACAAACATGATGGTGTATTTTTTCTTCTTCTGCATTTCTGTGCAGCTGGCCAAGTCCCACCAATAGGCATCTGTCCTATATACAATATTCCCTGTCTACCCAACACTCCTAATGAGTGCCATCTTGTGTGGCCAGAAATCAATTTGAATTTAAGCTTTGACTCTTTCTAGGGCCTGCATGATGATCCAGAAGATAACCAGTATTCACTAACAGTGAAGATAATGGCAGGGTTTTGGAATCAGAAATCAAACAATTGAATGGGTATGGGTCAAAACAATTAGGCAGATTTTTACAAACAGGATAAACCAAAATTCAAAATCGAAATGAGAAAAGTCAGAAGCTCAAATTATTCATTTGAATTAAACATTTCTTTTAGGGAATGTGCAGAGCCTTTCCTTTATTGATCATAAAGATTAGACGGATGCTAATGGCATCCCTTTGCTCTTCCTTAACCTCTAATTGACTACATCACAACCTGACAAATGTACACATGTGGTCCAGCAACAGCCCAGTGTCAACAAAGAAAAACGCAACGCAACTACTAAATCAGGTCATTGACACTGCCATGTAAAGAACATGAAGAATAAATAAAAAGTATTTCTAAGAAAACAAACCAGAAAAATATTCAAGCCATAAACTATAAAGTAAAGCTAAACGACATTAGATGCATTTACTGTATGTGTTCCTAACCATGAGCTCTCCTTGCACTTCTTCATTACTGTTTACTGTTTCTGGAGGTCTCATTGGTTATGATCTCATGCTTTGTTTTCAACAGTGTTTCTGAACATATTCTGTGGATACTTTACCTCAGCTACAATATAAATAGGTAATCCAGTGGGGATTAAATAAAATATAATACTGGTTTATAATTACCTGGCTGGATTAATCTTGATAATCAGAACAAATTTCTTGGAGTTTGCATTTATAAACATACATTTTATCATTGAAACCAGAAGCGGTAATGATGTACCATGGTGCTAAGTAGTTTTGATCACTAAAATTCAAGAAAGCTTTATCTGCAGCAAATATAGGGTGATCCATATCTAATTATGCAATTTTCATTACGCTATAACTTATTAAGTTTATTACATAGAAAATCACCTGAAAAATCCCAGACCATCGAGAAGTGTGCGAACTGACGACATGAAGAATCGTCTTCGCACTGAACTGGAATCGTCCCCACATAAATCAAAGTCATCCAGACGATCTGGAACTGCATAATTAGATCTGGACCACCCTGTATGTGTTCGCCACTAATATGTTCCTGGAAATTCATGTGTGATGTCATCAACCGATCAGTACTCAAGTGCTCCACCATGCATTTGTTAAAAAAGTGCAAAAACTTGCAGTATTTTTCACTTGAGTTGATCCATTAGCTGGCCATAACAAGAATACTGTCACCAAATATTACGAGCATTGTTATAGATCCCAGTGCTAGGGCAGCAAAGCAACATAAAGCTAATTTGCTTGCATAATTAGCCATGTCCTTGAGATATGACCCAAAACAAGCCTTACAGGAGCTCTCCCCTTCTCAGAGAAAGAAAACACATCTGACCCTTTTAAATAATACTAATATCAAAATATGTATTACTGTTTGCAAGGCATTTTTATCTTCTGCATGGAAGAAAATAGTGCAAAGCAACTGCAAGAGAGGAAACAAAAAATAC
Organism: Polypterus senegalus; assembly: GCF_016835505.1. Classification (NCBI taxonomy): domain Eukaryota; kingdom Metazoa; phylum Chordata; class Cladistia; order Polypteriformes; family Polypteridae; genus Polypterus; species Polypterus senegalus. The sequence continues at coordinate 38,168,425 of NC_053161.1, forward strand.
TTTCCTGTTGTGCCCAGGACCATGATTTCAGAGAATGAAATGAGCCAGTCCAGGCTGTAGCTTCATCGCACTGGTAATGTGTCTGTCACAAGCCAATTACAGGGGTAGGTGTTCTGCTAGTGTTTCAGGAGTTGATGCAGACAGAGTCAAAACAAACCATTAAGGCAGTGGAAGGTTAAAAGAAAAAAAAAAATCAGATGTTTTATTGCAGCAGTCTCCAGAAGACAAAATACATTTCTGGTGCAGGAACATATATAGTGCATGCAAAAAATAAAAAAGAAAAAAAACATAGCAAATACTTCAATCAGACCAAAGGTACAAAAATAACATGAAGAAGAAAAAGAAAAACAAAATACCCAAAAATATGGCTTTACTCCCAGAACTATTCGTACTCCTGGAGGGAAAAAAAACTGCCTGACTTTATTTAAGAAATAAGGCTCTGATGCAGTCTAGAATAATCCAGCTCTTTCATATACGGAACATTCAGTAGCTTGCACTGACTAATAGAAGCCAACAGCACTCCAGTGAAGCAGCCAGCCAGTCAACCACTCTCTTACTACTGAGTGCTCAGCACCAACCTACAGTAACAATTATAACATTTAAATTCTATTCTCTCACCAAGCCAGGTCAACTGACTCCTAGTGGACAATGTCTCAACCCTTTTAAAGACAATGACATTTTTCTCCTAGAACTAACCTAAAGCTGAACAGAACTAACTGCCTGGCCTAAATGGGAAAATATCCTGTGCAATTCCAAACCATACTAAATCCAACTCCACCGAATACAAACAATAACAACAAAAATAATGGACACAATAAAGCAAACTTGAACAAAAAACGGTAAACTAAATATAAAACTCAATACCATAAAAAGGTATTTCCCCCCTGCTGTTTTTTTCTCCAGCTCCCTGTGCACTTCATGTGTGCCTGAACAATGCACCCTGTTTAAAATTGTATCTGGACTTGCACCCACGTCTTTATTTGGAAGAAGATGGCTAGAAAATAAGGAACTGCGGTCACCCTCCCTCCTTCATGCACAGACAACCAACGGCAAGTCATTTTTTTTAAATACCTTCACTCTGCCCAGTTATTGGTAGTATGCTGTTTAAATACATCGTTGCAATGCTGTGTGTGCTTAGAGTTATGCAAATTTTAGCTGCATGTTGTTTTCGGGATGCATCTCCTTATGTTAGTGAGTGCAATTATATGTATTATTGCATTTGGGCTGTTGGGCACAGGCAGGTAGGAGGGGGAGAACTTAGCAAAGAGTCATTTGTTTTGGCATCTGAACAACAGTATTGGGATCTAGTCACTATTTTAGTCCCAGTGGCAATCCTTTTAATTAAAAGAATTTGTAGGCATCTTATTCGGGACGGTTCAAAGAGGCAAGAGCAGTGATGGAACTGCATGGGGCCTGGACAGGACAGAGAAATGAACACCACGTAAGTGAGCTGGCTTTAAAGTCTCTGGACACAGTATAATAACTGCCTAATGCACTAATGTCTGCAGCTGATCCCACACTAGTAAATTAGCTAATTGAAAGTGTGTTTATTTTGTATGCAATTGCTGTTTGAAAGTGTGCTTTCTCTGCTACTGAACCAGCCCATGAGAATGAAAGCACATCACAATCAGTCACCATTTACTGTATATTTTTTTTACTAATTGCTAATTTGTGGCAATTTTTTGTAATTCATTTATGGTTATCGTTCTATCAGTGTCTATTGCTGTTTGAGTCACGATAGTGCACTGGTTAGCACTTCTGCCTCACAGTTAAGATCACATTTTTCACCACAGTAATTGGTCCAGAATAACTAATTGACACATGCTTCTGTAGTTCTCAGGAATGTTTAAAACACATTTGCACATTATAATCACTCAAAACTTGTTCAATTCCTGTGATAAGAGGTCTGTGGTGAAACAGATTTTTAAATAAATAATTGTGTCCTTTGTAGGAGTGTGTATGCTCCAAACGGATACGAGTCTGCACATGCCGGCTCTTGCTCAGGGGTTGATTAGGGTGCTTGGCTGATCGTGCATTGCATGCAAATGTGAGCAGATCAGTAAGGTGCCTCATTCACACCTCGAAGTAGATAGCGGACTGCACCTGCACCCAATCTGGCACTATAAAAGGAGCCTGCTGAGAATAAAAGAGAACAAATTGTCACACATGTATGAATGGATGGCAGTCTATGGGCTTAAATAATTGTAATTGCATGCTGGACAAGGGGTGACACAGTTCACTAATGCTTCCTCTCTTTCCTCCTCTGCAGACCATCAGAAGGGAATCCTACCTGACCTCCCTTCTGGTTCCAGCCCTCCTGACCTCACTTCCGCTTCCAATCCCAGAAACACACCCCTTTCTGTCTTCCCTGTACAAAACTGCCATTTTCTTCTGTTACCTCAGGTCTGCTAAAAAAAAATAATTTATTTAAAGTACACGGGGTGGCTACACCAAACCTTCCTATATCTCCTTGTGATTACTTCCACAGAAATCAGATCAGATCAAGAGAGAAATGAGATTAAGAAAGAAGAGAAAGGAAGGACGGTGAGTAGCCTTTGATATTAAAGAGTGGAGGTAGGTGGTTGGGAGTATGCCCTGATGAAGCCAGTGGTAGGCCTGCCCTCGAGTATGGGCTTGGAGAAGGGGTGCTCCAACTGAGCATGATGAGGAGTAGGAGTGGCCCCATTGTGCAGCATCTACCTTTAAACACTGACGGACTGGCTGAGGGGGACGTGAGTGAGGTTTGAGGCGACGTCCACATGCAGTAGGAACCCAAACCCAGGATTTAATTGATGATTGCATTTGTTGGTGGGTGACTCCTTGGCTTATCCCATCAGGACATTGCAGCATGAGGCAGATTTTAGGAAGATGCAATGGGGCTTGTATTTATTTTAAATTGATGGACAGATTCCTGCCATGATTTTAATTTTATGTATTATTTATTTGTTGATGGATGACCTGTTTTTGCACTGCACTATTGAATACTTTTGCATGAACCCCTTGCTGACTGTGTGTGTCCTTATTTGCCTGGCTTTTTTTCATGAATATCGAGGGTTCCAGGTTCAACTGTCTCATGGAAGAAACCAGGGAGTCAACCCGGACTATTTCAATTCTTAACTTACTTTGATTTCAATGCAGTTCTTAGAGTTCAGCAAAGTTCCCTAACATTTCAGTGATTTTGTCAAACTCATAGTGAAGTGAATTCCATGAGGTTTGTTAATCACTAGTTTTATGTTTTCCTTTTTTAAGTTTTTCTATGTTTAATATAATAAAGTATAAAAGAAATCAAATCTATTTATCAGTATAATTTTGAAATCAAATTAGATTTTTACAGAGAAAAGGAAAGGGTGATTAATTTCTGAACATCAATCTGGTCTGAAATTTTCCTTTGCAGCAAATTCATGAAAATGAATGCATTTTATAAAAAAATTCAACACAAAATGTTCAAAAATGAATTGCATAAATCATAGTATGAAAAATGTAAATTCCAAGCAATGAGAAAAATATAATTTACCTGGTTTTCAAAAACTGTAAATTACTGAAAGCAACAATAAAGGTATATTGTCAAAGTGTTATGGTTCCAAATGTAAACAAGCCCTGAACAAATTAGACATAATGGGAAATTAGACTGTAATTAAATATATACTTTAATTATAACCATAAATCTAAATATGCAATTAAACCATAATAGAATCAACTTTCATATTTCTAAATTCATTTCTGTGTGCTTAGTTACACTGTAATTTTTCTCAGGTAATGTCTTCTCTTTTGCTGGTGTACAGTTACTGAGGATTGATGATTTTATCTTTTACAATATGTCTCTCTAGAATTGTAGAAAATTATGTATTTTAATATTGCCTTTGTTACATTAATCTGCCCCAGATGGTTCAGTGAAATAAAATGAATAATATTTCAGTTACAGTTACATATTAAGACTGTGCAATGTCTTAAAAGTTCAACAACATCAACATTTATTTATATAGCATATTTTCACACAAACAATGAAGCTGAAAGTGCTTTAGAAAATTTCAACGAGAAAGTTAAATTAAAAAAAAATTAAAACAAATAAAATTAGGCAATAATATTACAGTATATGTAACAAAGAAAAAACAAATAAATATATACGATCTTAAAAAACAGATAAATATCAAGTAGAAGTGTAGTGTCTTTATATACTCTATTATGATGTAAATCTCTAAAGATTAATACATGGTAAGGTGCGATGGCTGGGAGGACAAAAAAAAAAAAACTTAGATTTTCTCTTTCTGCACTAAATGCAACTGATTGGTGTTTTTCTTAGGGTGTTCTATTAGGAGTGCATTACAGTAATCTAGTCGACTAAAAACTAAAGCGTGAACTAATTTTTCATTGTCTTGTAATTTTACCTTTTGCTATATTCCTTAAGTGAAGAAATGCAATCCTAATAATCTGATTAATATGTGATTTAAGGTTTAGGCCAGAATCAATGATTACCCATAAATTCTTTATCTTTGCCTTGACTTTTGTCTAAGGGATCATGTTTATTTCCCTTGCTATTTCCATATCTATCTATCTATCTATTTGGCAATCATAAAGACTTCTGTTTTTTCCTTACTTGGTTTAATAAAGTCACTACTCATCCATTCAGAAATAATGCTAAGACTTTGGATTAGAAAACCAAGAGCATCAGGGCCATCAAGTGTTATCGATAAATACAATGGTGTGCCATCTGCATAGCTATTGTAGCTCACTTTGTGCTTTGGATAATCTGACCTAATAAAAGCACATAGAGTAGTGGGCCCAGAATATAGATCCTTTTGGTGCACCATATACAACATCATGGGTCTCCAAAGTACAATTACCACAACTAACAATGACTTTTCCACCAGTTATATTAGACTGAAAGCAGTTTAAGACGCAGACGGAGAGGCCCACCCACTGTCAAGATGATTTATAAGAATACTATGGTATATGGTGTCAAATGCTGCACTCAAGTCTAAGAGAACAAGAACAGATATAAAGCCTCAGTCCGCATTAACCCCCAAATCATTTACTACTTTAACTACTTTAACTAGTGCAATTTCTGTAATTTGTTCTAAAACCTTAAAGAAACTTGACAAGAATAGAATGTTCAATCAAATAAATACATTTTTTACATTCTAAACTTTAAGTTGATAATGGTAGGTTAGAAATTAGTTTAAACTAAATACAGAGGGATTGAGGTTATTTTTCTTGAGTAGGGGTTTAATAACTGCAGTCTTTAGATAGTCAGGGAAGACCCCCATATCTAATGATGAGTTCACTATGTCAAGTATACTATCAATCAGCACATCTGAGAAAAAGCCTGTTGGTATCGAGTCAGTTATTCTACATAGTTCAGGTATATCTATTCCAGGGAAAAAAATTAACTTGCTTAAAAGGGTATGCTGGGGTTCAACAGAATTAACTTTGGTGGGATGTACTATATTATTTTGATATCATTTATTTTGTGTTTAAAAATATAACAAAAGCCTTACAAGTTTCACTAGTAGTTTTCATGGGGAATTCCAATTAAAGATCATTTATAATTTTAGAGAAATATGGCTGCCTTTCAAGGCAGGTGGCATGGTTATATTCAGTTATTTGTGCCTTCAATATTACATATGGGACTGTCCATTCAGTTTTTCTCCATTTACATTCAGCTTTCCGAAATGTTCTCTTTAAATTGAACACTGTTTGGGTCTGCCAAGGTACGATAGTGCTGGAAGTTTTCTTAACATTTTACATCATCACATTATCATTTTAAAACAGCTACAATGTATGATAAACTCTACTTGGGGATATGGGTGGAGAGATGCCAATAATTAGCTGCTTTACACTGAGCAGTAGGGGGGTTGTTGGGAAATGGTGCACATGCTTTTTAGTTTGTAACAAAGTAGTTTTGTTGTCTCACAGATTGCAACAACTCAGCACACATCACAGCATTTGGTAATGTTATTAACAATGATTCAAAGGTGAGTTGTCCTGAGTTCATTTAAAATTTCTACAAATCAATATGCCGTGTTGGTGTGAAACTCTAAATTTACATCTGCCTCATCATAAAATGGATTTAAACAAATGTCTACCAACAGGAAAATCGAAGTTACTAATTATTTTGCATCTTCAGTTGTTTTCTTTCTACCATCTTCTGAACAAAAAATGTGACTAGGCATTGCATTATACAAAAAATGGTACTTTGTTGTGCTTCATCATGGCTTGGCTATGCTGCATATTGTGCTGCTACTTATAATGTGTGCAAACGACATGCCAATGTACAATGTGCATGCAAGCTGACAATGATACTGGCTTTGATATATACTGTAATAATTTATTTAAGATTTATTATCTTGTGCTAATAACAATTGTATTCCTATTTGCTCAGAAGCAGTTCTTGAAGAGAAACCAAATTACTGGCAGTACTATGTTTAGTCAGCATCATGTTCCTCCTCCCAATTCATTGTTACCTTTAAACAATGGGGTGGAGGCCAGAGCACATGCATATTAGTATATAGCATAATATTGAAGGGCGAAGGACCTCTTGAATCTGTGAGTGCTGTGAAACACTTAACATTCAATGGGAGCTTGGGGGTCCCCTTCAAGCACTGTTCACAAGACCAAACAAGAATTGCCATGCCACCATTTTCCTTGTAAGATTAGCTCCAGCTGCCCCACAACCCTGCCCAGGATAACTGGGTTAGGAAAACAGATGTTAAATAAAAAATATTCTAATGTTGCCTACAGGTTGCATTATTAGCTTGGAAGTCAGTCACCCATAGTATGAGCTAGCATTCTATCACGGAAATGAATGGCTTCAAGGGGGCCTTTTAAAACGGGATAACCAGACAAAATGTCAAAAGAATTCCAACTTGTGTGGCCACAGTGAGTGATTATTTGAAAGCTAGTGAGCTACCTAAAAGAATGTTGTAAAGAGAGAGAAACCATGGGCACTCAGAGTCTGTGAGTACTGCACCAGTACAGTGCTACAAATATACCTCCCATTTAAACTTTGTGAATGGCGCACTGATCAGGCTACCTACCATCATCTACATGCCCCCTTAATGTGAGTGCCTGACAGATAACTACAGTTTGGCGCTTTGAGGAAATTTCAGAAAATATTTAGAGCTAACAGATGATTTTTATTTGAATTAATGATGTGTTCAATCAGTCAATGAAGGTAAGAGGAAAACCACACAACATACCTGTATGAGAGTCTCCAGACAAAACATAGAGAAATTTTAGAAAATGCCATCCTTGAATCTTTTGTGTACTGGTAAAAATTAGGGTTTCAGATATATAACTGAATGATTATCAAATTTTTGGATTTTGTTTTTTAAAATACTGTATTGTCAAAGTCCTATAATCTTAAATCTATTTTTTATTTAAATAAAAATCCATTCAAAGTCAAAAATGGTTCCATGGTTGTTTACAGTTTCAGCTTGCATGTATGCATTGAGGCTTCCAAGGAATCTACTCAGATTTTTATATTATATCCACTGTTTTATGAATATTTTCTACCAACTGGACAAGACAAACAGAACAACGGAGAATCGAATAAGCAATTGGAAGTGAAGAAATACAATACTGGCATCACCTCTTGGAGATAAACTCACGCAGAATGGTAGAAGCATTAGGATTAAAATCAGGTTACTATTTGGAGGTTGTTCCATATGGACAGATAGAAAACATATTATTTAATGTCATGTAAAAAACAACTTCTTATTTTGTATTGTGTATAATGGAAAAGTCTAAAATGCGAAGTGGGACTTAGAGCATTTTGCTTAGGTAGAAAGTGCAGCTTTTGATTGGGAAAATAATCTTGAGCTTGTGATAATGATTTAAAAACATTTTCTGATTTCAGAAACTTAAAGTGTCATGCACGCTATGCTAACAGAGGTGAAAGCAAATAAGCCAGGTGTTTTGTTTGTGCCTTTTATTGTGCTTTTTTAAAGAGATTTCCTTTAGTTGCTGTTTGTTGCAAAAATAGTTGTCTCTGATGTCAACTGACACTTTTCTGACACTTTTGTAAAAAGCTCAGCTCATTTGCAAAAATGGACACTTCCAAGGAGCCTTCCTCTAATTAAAATGGACACTTAAATGGAGTTCTCGTTGCTACTGTCCATTTAGAAGAGAATTTTCTCTCCAGAAACAAATCTTTTTCTTTTCATTTTTTGATTAAGGATATATCCCCTGGGAAAGAATGAAAACTTCATAAACCCACCCACACTGCATAATTCTCCATTCATCCATTGTCCACCGCTTATCCGATGTTGGGTCAAGGGGGCAGAACCCTAACCAGGGAAGCCCAGTCCTCTCTCTCCCCGGCCACCTCCTCCAGCTCCCTCTGGCGTTCCCATGCGAGCCAGGAGATATAATCCCTCCAGCGTGTCCTGAGTCTGCCCCATGTCCTTCTCCCAGTGGGACATGCCCGGAACACCCACCACTCTCGTCTCCGATGGGCACAAGATGTCTCTCTTGTGACGAACTCTATTGGTGGTAAAGTGGATTGATGTAATGTACCAGCCAGCAAGTAGCCTGCCATTAGAGGTCCCTAGAGTTGAATATACAGGTTATACTTCAGACGGTAAAACAGGTAGCAGTTTGCAGCTATCAGTTATATAGCTTGTTTTGTCATTTCGTTGTATCCCATATTAAGAAAATAGCCTAAGAGGTTAGTTAGTACATTTTGTGTTAGGTACATGTTGCAGGTGATTTGGTAAGTTGATAAAAGAGGTATGTAAATATTTATGAAGACGTATTTTGAGGGTGGCACGGTGGCGCAGTGGTAGCGCTGCTGCCTCGCAGTTAGGAGACCCGGGTTCGCTTCCCGGGTCCTCCCTGCGTGGAGTTTGCATGTTCTCCCGTGTCTGCGTGGGTTTCCTCCGGGCGCTCCGGTTTCCTCCCACAATCCAAAGACATGCAGGTTAGGTGGATTGGTGATTCTAAATTGGCCCTAGTGTGTGCTTGGTGTGTTTGTGTGTGTCCTGCGGTGGGTTGGCACCCTGCCCAGGATTGGCTCCTGCCTTGTGCCCTGTGTTGGCTGGGATTGGCTCCAGCGGACCCCCGTGACCCTGTATTTGGATTCAGCGGGTTAGAAAATGGATGGATGGATGGACGTATTTTGATGAATGATTTGGTGAGTTGCTTTTTCTGACACCAATAGAAGAATGTTAGACTTCCCATTTTTAAATTTCAATTCATAATTATACATTATACTTGATAATGACAATTGAAAAAAAGATTGACTTTAATGCATTTATTTCTAAACATTACAACATTTAGATGAAAATGATGATTCATGCTGTTTTTTGAAAATGCCTCCTTTCAGAGTTATGGGGTCCTGAATATATTGCTGTTTCTGTCCAACATTTTCTGGTGCTTGTTTTATTTGTTTTGGATTTTTTTGTTTGTGTTTACATTATAGAAAATATGTATTCCAACGAAGGCTTTTACTGAGCATGACACACTTGTTCTAGCTGTGGATATAACCAATGTGGGAAAGAAGGAGATGGTGTACCTCAATAAAACAATTTAGGAAGTTATTTTTGTTGTTTTATTTATGGTCATTAGTAGAAAAATTTAATTAAGGTATTTTCTTATTACTTCGTTTGGGAAACTGCAGAGGAGCTATTTCCCTTAATAATGGCCATCATATTCCTGTCCACTCAAATGTCTCAGACTTACTGGCAGCAGTCCTTTTCCGGAGTAGCTGGCTTTCTCCTGCTGGCCCAGTACCACCCTGTTTCTGCCCACCTGACATTGAGCTAAGTTTGCCCAGTTCTTGTCTTTCTGTCTAGCCAGCCTGCCAAAACCTAGAAGAAGTCTATCAGTTCAATTGCCAAACTTGTTATCAAGCAATGGAATTTTTTTATTATCTTTTATTCTCTGAGCTATCTGTGTCAACTATTTGGATAAATAAGAGAATTAAATTTATCAATGAAACACAATTGTTAAAAAATATTTAGCAAAGTATTATACATACAGTTTTATACTCACTGTATCTTCATTCATACTTTGAGCCCTGATTTTCATCCATCAATACTCTAGTCTAAATCTATCATTTCTAAATTCATTTTGTGATGGACCATTGCTAATACACCTTCCTGTTATTCACACTGTCTTTTTCCCTTCCAAAACATTTAATTATATCCTTGGGTTTTCACACCCCAATTGCTACTCTGGTGTACCCCTCTTGTATTTCTCTTCTGGCATGCAACAACATTCATAATATGCTTTTTAATAAAACCCACATTCCTCCTATAAATTGCAAATTTTTGATAACAGCTTATTTTCTCTCAGAAACCACCCAGTACTTTCGACTGAATAGTGATATTGTAAATTAAAGGTTTCTAAAACTGGCTCTTAAATAACAGAGTGGCTTCAAATAAATATCGTAAATGATTTCTCATTCATACCTCTTTCATACATATACCTAACATCTTTGCTTAAAATACTAAAATTTATCCGACAGTCCAAAGACATGCAGGTTAGGTGCATTGGTGATCGAAAATTGTCCCTAATGTGTGCTTGGTGTGTGTGTGTGTGCCCTGCCCGGGGTTTGTTTCCTGCCTTGCCTTCCAGACCCCCATGACCCCGTAGTTAGGATATAGCAGGTTGGATAATGGATGGATGGATGGATGCTCGCTTGGTTTAGTTCTTATTTATCAAATCGATTCCAATTTGTACAGAAATGTGCTGACAGTACTCCATCATTATACACAGAAGTTCAATATGGTGTCCCGCAGGGCTCAGTACTGGGACCTTTATTGTTTTTACTTTACATGCTTCCACTGGGATCTATCATTAGGAAACATAATGTTAATTTTCACTCATATGCAGATGACACCCAGTTATACCTTTCATTTAAATCAAATGAAGTTTCTCCGATGTTGTCTTTAATTAGTTGTGTTAAAGGAAAGGATGAATGAGAACTACTTGTCTTTAAACACAGATAAAACAGAGATGTTAATTGTTGGAGGGAATGACGCTGATCACAACAATATTCTGTCATCATTTAACTCAGTTGGAATCACCATTAATTTTACTGAATCAGCCAGCAATCTAGGAGTTATCTTTGATTCTAGCATGTAATTTAAAGCATATATTATAAAGTTGTCCAAAACATGTTTCTTCCATTTTACAATTGTTAGGAAATTAAGGTGCTTTCTAAATAAACAGGATTCTGAGAACTTAATTCATGCATTTATCTCTAGTAGGATTGACTACTGCAATGTGGTGTTCACTGGCTGTTCAAACTGATCTCTATACAGCCTCCAGTTAATCCAAAATGAATTATTACAAGAACAAGAAAATACGAACACATAACTCCAGTTCTTAAATCCTTACACTGGCTCCCGGTTAAGTTTAGGGCAGATTTCAAAATCCTCCTTTTAACATATAAAGCATTAAATGGCCAAGGTCCGGCTTACTTGTCTGAACTCATCATGACGTACAAAACTGAGCGCACATTAAGATCTCAAGATGCCGGTCTGCTTATGATTCCAAGGATTAATAAAATAACAGTGGGAGGTCAAGCTTTTAGTTACAGGGCCCCTAAACTGTGGAAGGGTCTGCTTACTACAATAAGAGATGCCCCTTCAGTCTCAGCTTTTAAATCCCGACTGAAGACTCACTATTTCAGTTTAGCATATCCTGACTAGAGCTGCTGATTAACTGTACAGAATGCATCTCTGTTGTTAGTCATTAGCACTAAAACATAAGTAACATGATAGTTATAATTGGATACTAAGCTTAACCTATTATATGTCTGTTCTCGGTACTCAAATGTGGCACTTGGTGCCATGGTCCACCTGTCAAGTTGTTTTGACTGCCTATGGTAAAGTCATCCCTGATGGAGGATCGCAGGAATCATGGGAAAGAGGGGTCCTTCCATCGGATTGGCTGGCCCAGCACTGTTTCAGCCATGGAATGGCCAAATGGGGGAGGCAGCTTGATGGATGAGTTTTCCAGGACTCTAAAAATATCCAAATCTTATTATATGATATCATCTACTGTTAAATTCTGCTCCGTGCTTTAAAAATTGTTATTTTAATACTGTATTGAGGATTTGTTCTGTTCTGTGTATTGTATTGTATTGACCCCCGTCTTTTGATACCCACTGTATGCCCAGCCTACCTGGAAAGGGGTGTCTCTTTGAACTGCCTTTCCCGAAGTTTCTTCCATTTTTCCCTACAAGTTTTTTTTTGGGAGTTTTTCCTTGTCTTCTTAGTGAGTCAAGGCTGGGGGGCTGTCAAGAGGCAGGGCCTGTTAAAGCCCATTGCGATTGTGTGATTTTGGACTATACAAAAATAAAATGTATTGTATTGTATTGTATGGATATTTCATTATTGATAGAAAAACATGGAGATAGTGCTGCTGGTTCACAGACTATTAACATCCTTATTTTATTGAATAACTAAATTATTATATATATAATTTTTATAATTATAAATATTCAGGCTATTGTTCAAACACTTGAAAGTTACATTTTTTAACAGTTGCCAATAGTAGAACCTATCTGACTTATTATTTCAATATACTGAACAAGAACTTCCATGTTAAACAAACTGATTCCATCACGTAGAATCCACAGTGAGAAGAAAATCAAGGAAGTCAGTTAATCTTCACATCTTCAAACTTTTGAAGGTTTATGACAACAAATATCCAGTTGCTGCAAAAATTAACCCCTTATCTGTTTTATTTTAAAAAATGTGGCTGTGTACCACTTTACACTTAAACAGGAGAAGAATAAATCAGCCTATACTTTTAAGTAACTGACCACCTTTATACAATTAACCAGTTAAACAACTTTTTCTTTGAATTCTTAAATTGTTTATTCATGAACCAATATCCTGCACTGAAATTAATGTACTCACAAGCAAAATAAACTTCTTTAATGAACTAAATACCCATGCAAGAATGAGAGAAAAAAAAACATAATAAAATCAAAAAGCTACAGAGCTTCTAAAACCGCAAAGCATCTGGCAGGCAACTTGATTGGTTGTGAATGCTACAACTCAAAAGGCACAACATAAAAAATAGAAAATGTTTTTGCCTCAAACATGCCTCTTAGTTGTTTGGATTTTTGCACCAACACGGAGAAGAAAGTGCAGTAACATAAACCCTGACAAGCCATATTAGAAGCTTGAAAAAGAAAGGTAAGGATTTCCTTCAGCTCGTCACAGTGAGCCTGGGAAAATGCCAATTTTAATAAATTACATTTTTTTCAAATAATTATTTTAATGGGTACAAGTACCAATGGTTTGTAAAAGTGAAAACAAGGTACATAGCATTAAGTTAATAAACATGAAAACAGGAACATACAAATACAGTTACTTTTAAAATCAAATGTCAAAATGGCTGTCTAGCTTGATGTAGCTATGATGTGGTGGCTACATTGGGTTCCTGGAAGCAATGGGAGATCTCCAGCCAACAAAATACAAAAGAAAATGCTCAAACAAGGCCAAACAAGTTGTCAGTGAGTTGTAGAACCTGACAGGAACTCGGGACCATTCATTGTTTGTAGTGCTGGTTGTCCTGGTCACTGCTGCTCCTAACCTGCATCTTTGCAACTTTGTTCACAGCCCTTAAGGCTTTATGACATAAAGAGACATTCTGAATGATATAAAAGTGCAAGTAAGCTCAGGAAAACAAATGATTGTTAATTAAATACAAATCTTTTCTAGACCTCTCATAAAAATCAAGAAAGGATGTGAATGTTTAGATTGACAAAACCAAGAATCAGGTATGTGCCACATTAATATTTTAAATTCCATGTGACATATGACATGTTTACTTATTCTGATCTTCCTTTAACAAAATTTTAGGTTCCTCATGTAAGTCATGATGTTAAGTACATCCTTCTGAAAACCCTAAACCGCATGTCTGCAGTTTAAGCTGTCTTTCTCACTGAATTCTGCACCTATAGACATGAATGCTACATTGTGCATTGTTCTTTACTCATCCACAATCACTACCCACCACTTAATAAACCAGTTTAGCTCTGTGTTCCGTGTCTATAAAATACAACAGCATGACTCATTATTTATGTATTTTTTTAAAAATGACGTTTTTGAAGTGCTCCATCACCCCTAAAAATCCTAATGGCTTTGAGGTGAACTTCTCCAAAATAGTAAATGTGAACCATTGGCTTTTATCCTTCCTGATAAAAGAATAAGTGGCAGTGTGTCTGTCTGGTTGCTATTTGTTTGTCCTTCCAACAGATTGCGTAGAACAAAAATTGACACAGTTTTTAAGAATCCCAGACAAAATGGCACACGCATTGCATAGTACACTGCAAACATAAATGCTAAGGACTATGTTGACCCATCTAAGACGGGAAGCACAACTAGTTTCTCTATAATTTGATTCACCTAGGGGTCAATCTGAGCTCAAGCAACAACAATAAATGGCACCCTGTTCAGCACTGATTCTTAATTCAGTGCTATCTGGATAAACTCTGTCCCCATTATTTTTAACATGAAAAAGTGAATTTGATTATGAACCTTAACCCAGTTATTTCCTCTTTCCTATAATGGTTTTCTTTAAGCTCCGTAAGTGCCATTTTTCCTTGCATAATAATTCTTTATTCCTGTAAGTTTCTTGTAACAAACCAAAAACATGCTGTCACATTAGTTGGATACTCAAAATTTGCTAGTACAGATGTATAAATATTGTGATAGGCTGATGGTTCCTGTTCTCCATCCATTGTTGTGAGAATAGGGTTTGTCTCTCCTTCTCTTCAAAAAATGTATGGGAACATAAATGATTTTCACAAATGAGCAAAAGGAAAGTTATTCCACTATCGTTTATTATATACAAACTGAGCAATAAGGCCCTAATGGATGTGAAATTCTGTTTACATGGATTATAAGTGTGTTCTCCTTTTTCAATAGGCATTTATTCTTGAACAGTCATCAGCGATTTGCAAACATGCTATTTATCTTTTTTGACAGTTCTCTGAAAACCCTTGTTTTATACTCCTAATGGAACATTTGCCTTTCCACTGAGAACTTGTGCTGACAGAGAAAAGTTGACTGTTCAGATTGTCATTTTATTAAAGGTGTCATAGCTAGAAATCTGAATAGTCGTGTCTGTTCCTGCTGATGTGTGCTTTCACGCTCTCACTACACATTCTTAGTAGTAGTAGACTGTCATCTGTTTCCTTTGTACTGAAATAGTCCTTCCTGTGGGGAAATAGTTGCTCAGTCATTATTCATCATCTTCACTTTGCTTTTCTTGCTGCAGTCTCCAATGGCAGGAGTCTATCTGAACTTCATTTATCATATGCTTTTGTCATCATTCAGGCTAAAGAAACTTTATTTAACAACTATTCATGATCCGTTGAATCTGCTTTCTTTTGTTGTTGAGCAGTTTTAATGGTTAACTAAGCTCGGTCTCTACATGACATAACCTTTCCCAAATAAATCCTCTGGCTTCCAAAGGACAATTAACTGTGCAGAAGTAGAAAACAAAGCAAGAGAGAGAGCAAGAGAGAAAGCAGGAAAGAGAAAATGAACACATTGAGGAGAGATTAAAATTTGCTTTGGTTGCTAGGTTCTGTCAAACCAGCATGCAGCACATGGTTTAAAAACTTTGCCCAGTATGATAAAATGGTGCCTTTTTGTCCTCTCCTGGCAAGCACTGGGACTGAAAGCTATACTGCCCATAACAATGTGTAAATCATTATATGATGTGGTTCACCAGAGACTTGTCAATAGACTGAGCTGTATAGGTTCTGGCAGTCTTTCTACAGGGACAGCATTTGCCTTGAAGTACTATCTTTTCTCTTCTTCAATGTCAGCCTGAAGGCTCTAAGACAACATATGTTCATTTCATGTCTTAGAGACATCGCTTCTGGTATTGCAAATGTATTACCACATTGAGGGTTTTTTGCAAAACAGATGGTGCATATTAAGGGTCCCTGTTTTTCATGCAAGTTCTACAGTAAAATGTACCACATCTTGCAAATGAAATGACAAACCATTAGGTGACATTACATAATCTAGCAATAAAAGGTGTCACGCACAGCTTGAATGCCTGTCTAAACTTTCATATGTAAAAGATTAATCTCCTCCCTTCAGGTAGGTTATAGACAAAGCTTGAAAAAAAAATCTCTTTTTTAACTATACTTAGGGAATCACTTCATAAAACTGCATTCAAGGACATTATGATTTTTTTTTTTTGCCTTTTAATGTACATAGTATCCAAGACACCATTATGTAAACAAAGTGCAGTCAAATCGTATAATTTAGAGGTAAATATGTACTTACCTCTAAATCATCCTCATACACAGGAAAACCCCAGACATGTATTGATCATTAAAGCAGTGGCTTTCAGTCTTTTTTTGTTTTAATCTTTTTTATTTTACTTGTTCTTTCCTGTGGATGGCATCATCAATACTGTATTTCAATTGAAATAAAGCATGTGTAGGGTAGCATGATGGCGTGGTGAGTAGTCTAACGTCCTGGTTTTGATTCCCATACCCAGCCACTGTCCATGTGGCATACAGTATGCATGTGCTTCTCATTTGTGTATGTATTTTTATTTGAATACTTCTGGGTCCCTTCCACACCTCTAAAGATGTGCTGGTTAGGTTAACTGGCAATTCCAAACTGGATCTATATAGATGTGTGCAAAAGAGGGTCCTGCAGTGGAGTACCACTGTGCTCCAATTCATGTTCCTGACATGTGCCACCAGGATTGTTTCCAACCAGCTGCAGCCCCCCTTGGGTTATCCTTCAGGCACTCCAATTTTATCCCCACATTCCCAAGGACATGCAGGTTACATTAATTGGCGATTCTATATTGATCCCTGTTTGAGTAAATAATTTTGCAAACCTTTCTAAAAGTACGTTTTCAATTTGTCATTATGGGTTATTGAGTGTAGGTTAATGGGTGAAACTGGAAAATTTAACCATTTAAAATTAAATCTAGAACTAAAGTGCAGTGTGCAGAAAATGAATTGATTTGAATACTTTCTAAAATCCACTGAATGTTTAGGTTTAGTGATAAGCAATTAAAAACCTTTTCGCTTATTTGTGACATGTTGCAATTTGAATGCACTGCTCAATTCATCTCAAGTTTGTTTTTACCAGCACTTCTTCTTCTTTTGGCTGCTCCCATTCTGTCCTCTGCATCTTGCTCTGTTACACCCATCACCTGCATGTCCTCTCTCACCACATCCATAAACCTTCGCTTAGGCCTTCCTCTTTTCGTCTTCCCTGGCAGCTCTATCGTTAGCATCCTTATCCCAATATACCCAGCATCTCTCCTCTGTACATGTCCAAACCAATGCAATCTCGCTTCTCTGAATGTCTCCCAACTGTCCAACTTGAGCTGACCCTCTAATGTACTCATTTCTAATCCTGTCCATCCTCGTCACACCCAGTGCAAATCTTAGCATCTTTAACTCTGTTACTTCCAGGTCTGTCTCCTGCTTTCTGGTCATTGCCACCGTCTCCAACAAATATAACATAACTGGTCTCACTACCGTCCTGTAGACCTTCCCTTTCACTCTTGATGATACCCATCTATCACAAATTACTCCTGACACTCTTCTCCACCCATTCCACCCTGCATGCACTCTGGTTTTCATCTCTCTTCCACAATCCCCATTACTCTGTACTGTTGATCCCAAGTATTTAAACTCATCCACCTTCGCCAACACTACTTCTTGCATCCTCACCATTCCACTGACCTCCCTTTCATTTACACACATGTATTCTGTCTTGTTCCTACTGACCTTCATTCCTCTCCTCTCTAGAGCTCTCCAGGGTCTCGTCAACCTGTTTCCTACTATTGCTACAGATCACAATATCATCAGCAAACATCATAGTGCACGGGGACTCCTATCTAATCTTGCCTGTCAACTTGTCCACCAAGAAAGGGCTCAGAGCCCCACCTCCAACTTGAATGCATCCATCACTCCTACCGCAGACCTCACCACTGTCACAACTTCCCTCATACATATCCTATACAACTCTTACGTACTTCTCTGCCACTCCCGACTTCCTCATACAATACCACAGCTCCTCTCGAGGCACTCTGTCATATGCTTTCTCCAGGTCCACAAAGACGCAATGCAACTTCTTCTGGCCTTCGCTAAACTTTTCCATCAACATCCTCAGAGCAAACATTGCATCTGTGGTGCTCTTTCTTGGCATGAAACCATACTGCTGCTCACTAATTATCACCTCACTTCTTAACTGAGCTTCCACTACTCTTTGCCATAACTTCATGCTGTGGCTCATCAATTTTATTCCCTTTTAGTTACTGCAGTCCTGCACATCCCTTTATTCTTAAATATCGGCACCAGTACACTTCTTCTCCACTCCTCAGGCATCTTTTCACTTTCCAAGATTCCATTAAACAATCTGGTTAAAAACTCCACTGCCATCTCTCCTAAACACCTCCATGCTTCAACAGGCATGTCATCTGGACCAACGGCCTTTCCATTTTTCAACTTCTTCATAGCTGTCCTTACCTCCTCCATGCTAATCCATTGTAGTTCCTGATTCACTATCTCCACATCATCCAACCTCTTCTCTCTCTCTCTTTCTCTTCTTTCATCAGCCTCTCAAAGTACTCTTTCCATCTGCTCTCCTCACTTGTGAGTACATTTCCATCTTTGTCCTTTATCTCCCTAACCTGCTGCACATCTTTCCCACCTCAATCCCTCTGTCTAGCAAATCGGTACAGGTCCTTTTCTCCCTCCTTAGTGTCCAGCCTCTCATACAACTCATCATATGCTTTTTCTTTAGCCTTTGCCACCTCTCTCTTCACCTTGCGCCTTATCTCCTTGTACTCTTGTCTACTTTATGCATCTCTCTGACTATCCCACTTCTTTGCCATCCTCTTCCTCTGTATACTCTCCTGTGTTTCCTCATTCCACAACCAGGTTTCCTTTTCCTCCTTCCTCTTTCCAGATGTCACGCCAAACACTCTTCTTGCTGTCACCCTTACTACATCTGCTGTAGTTTCCCAGCTGTCTGGTAACTCTTCACTGCCACCCAGTGCCTGTCTCAACTCCTCCCTAAACTCAACCTTGCAGTCTTCCTTTTTCATCTTCCACCATTTGATCTTTGGCTCTGCCCTCTCTCTTTTCCTCTTCTTGATCCCCAACGTCATCCTACAGACCACCATCCTATGCTGCTTAACTACACTTTCTCCTGCCACCACTTTGCAATCTTCAATCTCCTTCTGCATAGGATGTAATCTACCTGTGTGCATCTTCCTCCACTCTTGTACGTCACTCTATGTTCCTCCCTCTTCCTAAAATACATATTCACCACAGTGATAGCCATCCTTTTGGCAAATTTGACTATCCTCTGACCTTCTTCATTCCTCTCTTTGACACCATACCTACCCATCACCTTCTCATCTCCACTGTTCCCTTCACCAACATGCCCATTGAAATCCGCTCCAATCACCACTTTCTGGTACACTGTTCATCACTTCATCCAACTCACTCCAAAAATCTTCTTTCTCACCCATTGCACACCCAACTTGCGGTGCATATGCACTAACAACATTCATCATCACACCTCCAATTTCCAGCTTCATAATCATTACTCTGCCTGACACTCTTTTCACCTCAAAAACACTCTTGACATACTGTTCCTTCAGAATAACCCGTACCCCATTTCTCCTCCCATCCACACCATGATAGAAAAATTTGAATCCACCTCCAATCCACCTGGCCTTACTCCCCTTCCATTTAGTTTCTTGCACGCACAATATATCAACTTCCTTCTCTCCATCATATCTGCTAACTGTCTCCCCTTACCAGTCATACTGCCAACATTCAAAGTCCCTACCCTCAGTTCCACTCTCTTTTTTATTTCCTCCTCCCCTCCTGCCTCCGGACATGTCTCCCCCCTCTTCTTCTCCTTCTTCAGCCAACAGTAGCCCAATTTTCGCCAGCACCCTGTTAGCTAACGGTACTGGTGGCAGTTGTTGTTAGCCCGGGGCTCAACCGATCCGGTATTGAAATTTTCTATTGTTGTCCTCATATTGATTTGGCAAAATGTTACACTGGATGCCCTTCCTGACGTAACCCTCTCCATTTACCGGCATGAAGAAACACACTAGTTTGTGCATCCCCTGTGGCTGGGTTTTTTTTTACCAGCACTACACTAAGTATTTATTATCGAGAAGAAAATAATCAAAACTGATGTAAATTTATTGTATTAAAAAGTAAGGATATCAGTATTTAGAATATGTTTGCGTTGAAGACTGATAAAGTATAAGCCATCTCTGTTTATAAAAGTATAAACAGGTAAAAGCTTTTTAGTATGAAAAAAGAGAGACAAGTGAGTCATGCTTGTTCTGTTAGCTTGTAGCTAAACTGTCCCAATATATAGACGCTTTTCATTTGAAAATTTCTGCTTCCACTAGATGACTTAGTAGTTTGCTCTACATTCCCACAATCCTTTGTGCTGCGAGGTGTTCAATGTATTTCCTTCTGTTTTTATCAGTATGTGAGTCACTATTTTATTGAAAGAGTTTAAGAGACCTTAATAAAAGGATGTGTCTTTGTGTCCGTCCATTTGTTATGTCTCTGACTTTCCAAATGTCATGTGCATCGCAAACATTTCTAGTAATAAAATGCACTGCATTTGTCATTCTAACAGATGGCACATCACAAACATTAACACTGCTTTTATGAATCCCATACCTAATGGCATACAACAGAGACAAATATATTGCATGGTGTACTGCAAACATTAATGCTGGGGTCTATGTGGATTACTTAGTTTTCAACCCCTCTTAGATGGGTACCCCATCTACTTCTGCTATAACTCCAGACCAACATAGTAGGTTTTGTATCAACTAAACTAACTACTTCATGTATACTGATTAAGCATTTCAAAAGGAAAACGAATGCATTGCTTCAATTATAAATCTATATAAAATGAAGACTTTATCGCAAAATGCTCCTCTTAAACATATAGCATGACAGTGAGTGGTGTCACATTGGTGGCATTAGCCAAAAGTTTCATTAACTTTTATTGAGTTATTTAACTATAAATTTTTAATAGAGGCACTTTGAGCATACGCCGCTGTTTAGGACTTAATTTATTCTTAACATACACACTCTGCACCAAAATGTTCACAATGTATACAGTGTATAATGATTAGATCCCGAGATTTTGTCTTATAAATAATATACTGTACTATAAAGTGAAATGCAGACACTGTATACTTATTGTGTCCATTTTTCGATACTGTCATTTTTCACTTCTTTCCATCACCAAGGAATAGAATTATTTTGTGTAATATCACTCATGATGCGTCACTACTAACTTGGACTGACTTGTCTTGGATTTGGATCCATAATCTTGGACAACCATGAATGGACAACAATTACCTGTATATAGTTGTGTGTGTGATGTCATTACGTGACCATATCATAATACTTCTGTGTTAGCTAACTTATTTATTGTTAAATTCAAAATTAGCAAGTTTCTGGGACAGATAATACAAATACAGTGGTATATTATGAATGAGTACACTTGAAACAAACATTTTTGCAGGTTAGAAATTTACAAATTCCTGTGGAATTCTTGCTGTTGTACCTTAGAGGTAATTTAAAAATGTGAACAAATTATACAATAAGATATGATGTCATTATTGAGTATTCAATAAATATTTGTTTTTTCCTATTGCAGAGATAAATTCTGTGGAAGAAGATACTCTTGTATCTCATGTGCTATTGCAGTTTTAGGAGCTCCAACTTGTGACGTTTCACCTTTTTAGTACAGCACATTCACATAAATTTTCAGTTGGATTTATGGGAAAAACGCAAGGTCACCTGTTGATTTGCTACTTGATCTGCAAAAAAGAAGTTAAAGGTAAACTGTATTTTTTTGTCAAAATAAAAAACAAACATAAAGGTACACTGTGTAATTCCAAATGCCTGATCAGGATATTTTTTTATTTTGTGCAATTGATTTTCAAGATCCGCGTTATTTCACAAGTCAGAGAATTTAGGTAGTGTTGCTTTCTTGAACTTGGAGCTCTGACTTTGCGGTAACATGAAATTTCTGACTCTAATATCCCATCTATTCGATAACATATAAATGTAACAAGAGAATCTCCAGGTGCACCTTACCAAGCATTTGATATTTATAGAAAGATTCTGTCATTCCAAAACAGTTGGGGATACCTGAGCCTTGTAATGAGATAGCTAATGATCTGAGATTCATTGTGCCCTAAAAGTGTTGCCATATCTTTATGACAGATTAGAAGTAATCATTGAAATATGAAATAACTCCAGGGCAGGATATCAATGAAAAAAGCCCTTCCAGAAACATTCAGTCTGAGAGTTGGTGGTGGCAGAGGTGAAAACTGCTTCCTGACAAAGAGAAAGGAGGGCCAGGATCAAGTAAGGCTATAACCAAAATGACAAAGAAGAGAGAAAACTACAGGTAAGAGAATTAATTTAATCCAAAGGGAGAGCAGGAACGTTGCCTGATCTAACAGGCATGGATTCTGACATCTCCCTAAGCAAGCTCATAATTGGCAAATTGGCATTTCTTCTTTTGTGTGAGTACTAGTATTTTATTGTTGATCGTTAAATGGGTTGAATGAAATATCTGTATGTCAGAATTAAAGGTGTAAAATGGAAATAATACACACTGTATATTTGTAAAATAAAAATTTAGATTTTATTTTCATGAAAGCACACTGGTAGAGTGATTTGTGCTACTGGCTGCTTCACAGCTTCAGAGTTCTGGATTTAGCTTCTGCAACTGTCTACTTTGGGCCCTCTCCACATCCTCCAGTTTTCCACCAAAATACAGTATACTGTATTTTTAAAGTTAATTCCCAACTATAAACTGGCTGATTGTTGATTTGTATGTTCGTGTTCTGTGTGATGTAATTTGCTGGAGACCTATTCAGAAATGTTCCTGCAGTATACCCATTGCTTCCAGAATTTGCTCTAGCAACTCACCCTTGAATTGAATAAGAAGGATATCAAATGGATGGATGGATCTTCTTACCACAATGTATGAGTAAAATTGCATTGCCTTTTTTATTGTGGCACACATAGACCTTATACTAGGCAGTTAGCCTGCAGGATATCTACCAATTTTTGCAAACTACTAATTGCATTACAGCCTTTAAAACATTTTGCATAGGACACCAACTTGCTAATGTGACCTTCCAATGTGAAAATTAATTTAAAATGAAACACTTGGAGCTTCTTTCTTCATATGTATATCTTGTAAATGTTCTGTTTCAAACAAAAATATTCCAAATTTAAATGATGCAATATGATCTAAGTGCATCTCAGAAAATAGAATCATACCGAGAGTGTAGCTGTCTGGTCAAGAAGAGATAAACTGTTCACTGGTTTCCTTCTGACAATGTTAAACTAGCAATGAGAGAGTCTCTTTTTTGAAACTCGAACAACTCTGTGGCTACAGAGCAGAGCTAACTGATGCTCTGAAACACAGAATTGAACAGTTATAAAAGTGAAATGACAACTTGATTAATGTCATACAAACCCTGAGACTGGGGACCTCGACACAGACCATTAGATGATGGAAAATGGACAGACCTTGATGTTGTCACTCTCAGAACTCACTTTACATGCAACTTAAGTTAGCTTTTTATTAAGTGATTTCTGAACCAGATGCTGACTCATGAGAAATCATCAGTATAAGACACCATTGAAGACTGTTATGCTTACCTTTACCACATTGCCTTCTGTCCAGTTTTGACTGATCTATGTGCAACTTTACCGAAACATGGCGGGATTAAGTGGTGATGCTGCAAGGTCTCGTGCTGCGGACAGCTGATTGGTCAGCTGATCATTCACTTGAGGAGCTGAGCTGTTTAACGATATATCATAGTTACTGCATGATGTCTGAGGTTTATCAAGCATATATCCACCCCTCATTAAATGTTACTTCTCATCCTCAAGTATAACAGAAAACTAAATGCTTAGAAGCAATTTATTAAAAACTTATAGGCAATAGGCAGCTGAATCTAAGAAAATAATGATGGGACTTTTTTCACACACTGGCCGGGTTGCCTAATAGAATATGTGGGCCTGGAGATAGGTATATGTTTAAAAGCATCTGCTATATCCAACATAAGGTGAAGAATACAGTGATTTTATTTATTACATTTTTGTGAGGTGTTATGTCTTTTCAGTTTCAGTTATCTGTGTACAACAACAAGCCCTGGTTAAACAAAACAAAATAATAATTGTTGGAAGAGAGAAATTGAGCTTACAAAGATGAAAATGAAACTAATGTAAAATCAAGGCCATTAAATGTAAGCTACGAAATGCAGCAAGCAGCAAGTGCAAAGTTCAATATAAAACAATGTGGAAAATAAATATCAACCAGTGATGCAGAGGTATTTGGCAAGACCTTCATGTAACTACCGACTACAAAGTGAAACATTTTGTAACTAATATTACCAGACAAATTAAAGTCATTCTGCTGCAGATAACAAAACAAGATGAAAAAACAGCCTGAACAGCAACCACCAGATATGGGCCTTCAGTCAAATTTTATTATTTAGCAACATCATGGAAGATGGCATCTCAGCATACAGAATAGCAGAACATTGTTTCAACACAAATAACTAATTTTATTTATTTTTTTTACTTTTCTTTCTGTTTTTTAAGGGGGCAAATCTTTTAAACTGCTTATGGTGGGTACAGTAATACCTGTTTCAAAGACATCCCCAATTTGCACTTGAATCTGCAGTAGACTAGACTGCTTACAGGACGAACAGATCTGTAGAAGATGTTGTGTCTGTGGGTTTTCATGACATTCCTAAACCTTCTTACTGACTAAATGTCCACCTTTACCAAAATTACTTCATTCTTTTTGACAAAGTTATAAATACTGGAATCAACCACTAACATATTTTTAATAATTGTATTTTTTTTTCTGAGAGAAAGCTTCATTACAACACCTCTAAACCCCTCATCCTGAATACATCTGCCCCATGGTTTTGTGTGTTGTCACAACCATTTTATTCATTGTATATGAATAACTTCATTACATATACAGGCTCTCTAGGATTGGTCTACTTTGCTGATGAGACCATTCTTGTCAAAATCATTATGTGTTATGGTGTGGCCTAAATAATTTGTAAATAAATGTCAAGAAAGCAAAAGAACTGGTGGTAGACCTTAACTGAAGGAGCACATCAAGCTCTGTAAATCTAATACTTCAGAAACCTATACATTATTTTTCCCAATAATATTTCACTGCAAATATACCTAAAAATTTTTACACTCACAGTATTCGTGTATTATCAGCCAGGAGTAACTCGGCAACCTTGAAGAAGCCTAACAGCCAGAAAGCAGCATCATGAATTTGCTGTTACTAAGACTCATCAGTTGCAATCAAGTTATTGGGTGCGCCACACCATGGTCGACCATTCTAAAAGCCTCAATATAGACCATGAAAAAAAGAATCTACATCTGTGGCACCTCAACTGTTTTTGACATTTGTCGTTTGCTTTGTTACAGAACACAATTGTTTACCTGGCTGGACTTCTCCTGTCTTTCTAAAGCTGAAAGCATATTTAGGTTTTACTGAGTCTGACAAATCAGAAGTTTAAGAAAACTGCACGATTTTATTTCCAAGCCAGAAATAAAGTATGTTGGGGATAGAAATTGATTTTCCAGATTATTTGAGCAATATAGCCCAGAATGTGACTATATATACTGTATGTGTGAATGTATATACAGAATATATGTGATACTGGTATGTTGTAATAATCTTACTTTCTCAATACGAATCCCTCCATAATATTTACAGCTTTTAAAGGTAGTTCAACACAAATGTAATCCTTATCCACCAAAACCATGCATGACACATTTATAAAAGTAACCCACTTACACTTAGGATCAGAGTACACAAAGTGCCTGCTCTGACTGCATCAGGAGGACCACAACCATCGACACCTTTCCCTTTCTGTTATTTCATACTCTCAGATTTCACTCATGTGTCCTATGTTAATTAGGAAAATATTTAATAAAATTTTATATGTTCTATCCTTACTGTTCAATATATACTGTACACTACATCCATAAACAATTTCTAAGTGAAACTGAATTTCAATATGTAAGCATGGAATTAAGTGAGTCACACACATACAATAGAATGTAATAGTGATTGGCACATTAAATGAACCAAATATTCTTGAAAACTGCTTGGGCTGATGAGGCTGTTGTAGAACAACATTAAAAGATATTTTTGTGTTTCCTGCCACTTGGTGAGCATATTTTACTCCCTGCCCATCTAAACATGTTTTAAGTAGTGACATTATCATATATTTGGACACTTTTAAAATCATTGATCATAAATAATAAAGTGAGGGAAATTATCATATAAATACAATAATTACTGTACATCTGACAATACTTTTGTAGGATTTCTTTGTTTTGCTCTGTATACACATACACACACATGCCCTAGTGCTATAATCTTCCAAAATTTATTTACAAATTAAATCCTTTCCTTTTATGTGGTTGTCATTTTTTTTACGGTACAACTTACAAGATGTAAAGTGTTCCATTGCTTTTGACAGATGACAAGATTCCATCTTTTTGGTGGTCATCAT
Source organism: Polypterus senegalus (assembly GCF_016835505.1). NCBI lineage: Eukaryota > Metazoa > Chordata > Cladistia > Polypteriformes > Polypteridae > Polypterus > Polypterus senegalus. The sequence goes on from NC_053161.1 coordinate 38,195,017, forward strand.
GTATTCAATTTAATAAAGGCAGGTGCTAGTCTGAAATCACAAGTATTATGAAAATACCAGTAAAGGCGCACTGCTCGATAACGTGCAGTGAATACACTTGACTTGTAGTTTTCATACTCTTTCTTTGTACGTTTAGCATCCGTTTGCTCAGATTTTGATGCCCTTGCTGCTTCCTGAGCAACTCTTCTTTTCTCCACCCTAGTGGCCCACTTCTTCTCTTCTTTCGACACCATCTGTTCACGTTAAAACTGATTAAGTCAGTGTTTGTGTTGCAATTACTTTTCTTTAATTTTTCACTTAAGCAGGCACTTAAGTCTTCTATCTGCCTCAACAATGATTTAAGATATGAGGAGGTAGGGGAAGTGACGGTGAAGGTGGTAGGGATGAGAATGGCACCTGTACACATGTGCCGCATGGCCACCCTGCTGGCTGCTGCTGAGAGTCGATTCTACAATAAAATAAAATAAAAAGTGGAATAATCTTGGAGGTCAATCATCATCCCGAAAGTGGATAGCAGACATCACATAGTATATGCGTACCAAATTTCAGGTCAGTAGGTCAACAGGTGATTTAAAATCCCGCACAGACAAACAAATAGCCATGGTTACGTATTATATATAAAGATATGTAAGTTAAATAGTGGAAGTAAAGTAAAAGAAAAACAATGTTTGCTGTGTATGTATTTTGTGGCTATCTCTCTCTGTAATCTATATTAACAAAAGGCAAAGTCCTCACTCACTCACTCACTCACTCATTCTCCAACTTCCTGTGTAGGTGGAAGGCTGAAATGTGGCAGGCTTATTCCTCACATCTTACTTACAAAGGTTAAGCAGGTTTCGTTTCGAAATTCTACACATAACAGTCATAACGGTCGATAACGTTCGCTATGTTGAACTTTCTTATTTATGACCCCATCATCACAAAATTTGGTAGGCGGCTTCCCTGCGCTAACCAAAACCAATGTACGTACTTATTTCGTTGGTATGATGCCACTGTCGGCCACCATATTGAACATTTCAATGGTCTTTGTTACTTACGGGCCGATCTTCAAGAAATTTGGTACGTGGGTTCCCAGTGCTAACTGAATCCTACTTATATACTACATATATACGTCCATAGCCTGCAGCTTGGTCACCGTGTGAGGAGGCATTGGGTCCCCCATCCCAACACCTCCCACGTTGTTGGCCGCCTGCCTATATAAGGCCGTCCATCGCTCCGGTCTCTATATTCCCTTCCTTGCTTTGCCACGGGATTCACATCTCCCTGCTGATAACTACAGCCATTTTATTTAATCCACGGCTTCTCCGCTGTTTTATTGTTCGTTTATTACGATTATAATTATTGTGTAGGTATTTTAGACTTACTTTACATTGTTCAGGTACCCATTTCCTTTATCATTCCAACCATACCCCCATTAACATATCTATCGAGGTGATCACCATCGATCAAAAAACTGTCACTTACCGAGTGGTTTCTATGCCCGGAGATGGCACCTACCTTTTCCATTCTCTTTGTTACATATTGCACGGCCATATCAGGCTCACTCTCGATATCCGGAGGAACATTGTGTCTTATGTATTGAATGACTGGGACAGGTTCAAGGTGTGGACTGATGACGGTACAGGAGATAATTATACTACACAGGAGCACTATAAGAGTGAAATGCTTAAGCCCTTCACCTATACATCTGCTTGTGAGTTGATGGCTGCCGCTGAATTGTTAGGTTGTCGCTTTCAAGTGTACCGAAATGGCCAAATATTTTATACCTTTCGACAATCGCCAATGCCTGTTAAACATCTTAAATTCACAGGTGATGATTTCAGTAGTGGACACTTTGATGTTTATGAATGTAAACTCTCAAAACCTGGATGTGAAGTTATCGATGAAACCGGTTTTATGCTTACAACGCTTGACTGATGCTGAATGTCTCTTCAACACAAGTCCTCCAAATACTGGCATAATTGAAACAAACCATAAAACTCAAACCGATTATGACAGCAGTAATCCAAGTTGTGAGATTTCAGACAAGATTACTTTTCACATGGCCAACTGTACGTTGCATGCTCAAGAGTATGCTCAGCACACAGCTTGGTCATATTACAACCGGAGGGCCGAACTCACAATGTGGTATACAAAGAGTTCCCTAACAAATAATTGGTATATTTTCCCTCAGTTTAAAAAGGTTTCGTTTTCTTCCTAATAAAAATTTTAAGGCAGTACTTCGCCACTTCGAAGCGCGGGTATTTTGCTAGTAACAACTAAATTGTAACAGATTTAGTTATTTGATATTTCCTAATTTTTCCTTTGCTGCAGTCTTTCTCTTGGAAGTGCCTAGTCAAATATGCAAGTGCCTTTCTCATTGAAAGACAAATTGAAGGTCATTCTGTTCCCTTTCCACCGCATAGGTGCAGTAGGAAACTGTGTTTAGCTTCCAGTATTGACTAAGCTTAGCTGCTGTGGTGTCATAGAGATGAGAGAAAAACAGAAAACAAAAATACATTTACATTTTATAATTTTGGAACACACCTAAACCCACAAAAAAAGAAGTCCTCAGATTCACCTGATAGTCATATTTTTTGTGTGTATATACTGTAATTAGGCTTCCATGTCAATAATGCTGACAACCACTACAGAGGCATTCATTAATTAAAAAAAACAAAAAACTTTAGATGGACAGGATTGAATCATGGTGACCACAGAACACCCGTACTGCCATTTACTGTATTAGTCACTAACAGGAGTACCCATTGCTACCAGTATGGAGTCATCAACTGGCACTATGGAATATACTCTATGGTACAATTGGGGAATGTGGTATAGCGGGTCCACAGCGTTCTCAATAAGGGCCAGTTTTTTAAATAAATAATCACCGCTCTCGGCGGCGAGGGCGCGCATAGCAAGCCACGGGGCGATCTGCGATGTGGGCGTTTCTCACCGTGTGCACAGGTGAGGAACTGGCCACATCCGTGATTGCTCCCATGGCTAATATACTACAGCTGCTATGGCCCCTCGCATTATAATTAGCGCAAGTCGGTTTGGAGAAAGAAGATCAGAAACAAAAAAAAGTAAAGATCAGAAAACAGAAAGAGAAAGAGACGGAAGTAGCTGAAGAAAGCAGGAAGTAAGAGAGAGAGCGCCGGTATGTAAGAGCGAGTGAGGGAGAAAGCAGGCAGCTGGGAGGCTAGCCTACGAGGGGAGTGTTCGGCCGACACTCAGTGGGGCTGAGAAAGCGGTCGCTCCAGCTGAGCGACTAAGTAGCTGGAGTGACCAGTGGAATCGACTTGACCGTAGAAGGAGCGGGAGTCGAGAAGACTTTGGGCTGGTGTAGTCCTAGCGTGAGCACCATGGCCGCTGGGAAATAACCAAAGTCTTGGACCGGTTGGGAGCCTGACGAAGCCAAGGGTCGAAGGGTTACCGGACCTGATTGAAGGGCAGCTGATCCTGCAGGTAGGCGACTCTCCTGTAGAGCAGACCAGATGAGTGTAGCAGGGGAGCCGCCATGGAAGCAGAAGATACCGGATTTTGGTTTTAACATGTTACTTCCTGTACTATTTTACCTCGTTTATTTATTGATTTTAAACCTCCACATGTTTTTTTTATTGGATTATTTATTTAATGAAGACTTTACGAAAGCACTGCACTTTATTTGAACACTGTATATCCTCACAGGGTCATGGGGGTCTGCTGGAGCCAATCCCAGCTAGCACGGGGTACAAGGCAGGAACAAATCCCCGGGAAGGGTGCCAGCCCACCGCAGTGTAGCTTTATATATTATATGTAAAAAAAAAACTACAGTATGTGGTTCTGTAGCGGTGCCATGTTAGCCTTTTGTGTGTCTATGTAAATATGTCCTTGTCATGGAGCATCACTGAATGTAGTGAATAGGGGCAGTGATTTATTAGCCGGCTTACTCTAAGGCTGGGATTTTATTCAGGAAAGAAGAATGACTTAACCCAAACAGGATGCATCGGTAACATGGAAGTCCTGGCTTGAGATCTTTCCATTGGAAATAAGGAGCATGAAAGAGTAAGAAAAGAAAGGATGATCACCCCATGATGAGTATTTAGCTGGATCTGAAGGAGTTACTCCCAGGTTTCATCCTCATCCTCATGTCCTGGAGCTCCAGTTTAAAAGTCATTGGTAAAACTGACACTGCTGGTTACAGAAGTTGTGGTCTTTTGTTTTTTTTTCTGGGATTTTATAAGGATTTTAAAAAGGGAAGAAATAATATATTATTAATTAATATATTAATATATTGTATATCGTGACGTCTTTGTGACAATTTTACTTTCATGTATATGTCTGTATTTCAAATAATGTATTGGGTAATGTTCAATACAACTCTGTGGCGCTGCTCTCATTTAAAATAATGGAATAAAAAAATGATGGATGGGCTCATGCTGCATAGTAGAGCAGGTGCGAGTGATTGTCTGAGAAGATGGCTCGTCTCTGGGTTGGTGCAAGGTGGTCAGCTGGCCGTGCATTGCCTTGCCGGCATGTGCAGGTGGTCTGATTGTCTCATTATCAACCGGGTATGACAATCAGGCAATCACACCTGCAACCGTTCCCAGCTTATAAAAACGGGAGCACAAGGGACAAGAACAGAGCAGAGGTTAAAAGAAGGAAAAACAAATAGGCAGGAAGACAGGAGAGAGAATTGGTACAGGTGTGACCAAGAGTGAGAGACAGCGAACTAGGAGGCAAGGAGCCGTGAGGAGAGTGCCTCGAGGGAGCAGGTGGTCACCACTCAGGGGCTGTCACGGTGAGTCTGGGAAGGCAGCAGGAGTTGTTGAGGCTTGGACTGGGAGCCCCATTGTGAGCACCATGGCCTTTGGGGACCCAAACATTGGGTTCAGAGTGGCAGCCTTGTTGCAGCAATGGAGTGGCAGGGACCCAGACCTGTAGAAGGATGGTAGGTGCTTGTCAGATAACTGTCTCCTTGGCTGCAAGGTCAGGTCAGGCTAAGCTGAGGAGACGGCTGTTTTAAAGGAGTGCACCTGAGCTCAAGTTTTTAAAGACAGTTTCCTGCAGGGTTTTAACCTAATTTCAATGGCTTTTCTATTAATTGGATTTTAATTTCCACAGAACACTTTATTTTATTGGTGTTTATTGCTGTTTGAGCGCTGTTTTGTTTGACTGTTTTAATAAAAGCACATCTGCACTTTTGCACCTACCCCTTGCAATGCGTGAGTATTCTCATTTGCTCGGCTCATGCATCAGAAATATTATCAGTATTTATAGTGAAGTTTCAGGTCATGAGATAATGAGAGGAAAGTTGTGAATTGTTCTTAAAGATGTCATTACAATTTCTATCATTGACCTCTTGCAGCCAACAACTATGTGCATGCTTGTGTATATCTCATGCAGCCTGCTATTCTATGCACTGGCATTGGGTCATCTTTAGAAATACATTCTTCTTCTTTTTCCTTGTGGCTGATGACCTCAGGATTCACACAAGACAAGACATGTGCAGAAATTCAATCCTGACAAAAATTTGAAATATCACAGAGGGGGAACATGAGGTATAAAAGTATGAGAATCCATCACCTCCTATAATCATTTGCCTTTATCATTTATTGAGGGTAGTTAGTCCACACAATGACATCACTACAAGATCCTCTTGCCCATCTAAGATATATTTGGTGGTAAACCCGTCAGGCGCCATGTTCCAAAAAGTCAAAAGTCTCCCACACATTTCTACCATTTACTGTGGATGTGATGTAAGACATTCTGAGATGCTCATTGTTGCTGGAGGACCACTGTCTCTCTGGTGGGGAACCTGTGCAATGCTTAGATGAACATGCCACAGGGCATATTAGCTGCTTGCATCACCAAACATGGAAGCTTTAAATGATAACTGTTCACCCTCACATGTACCCCTGTTCATGTTCAATTAGTTGCTCCCTTGATCAGGGTTTTTAAATAATTCCCTACTCCTTTCATCTATTCTGAATGGTGATTTTCAGGAAAAATGAACCAAAGCTTTCAGGTGAAACTTTTTTTTTGTATTTAAAAGAAGGTATGCATAGCACAGCAAGTTAGTTTTATTTAAATGACACTGGTACTTGATGCACAATTACTCTGGATGCTTTGGTTTGTGATATGCATTACAGACCTTAGCTGATGGCATATTGTTCTTACTTTGGAATTTTGCATATACAACACTATCCTACCCTGCTGTATAAGCAACACATTGCATCTGGAAATGTGTCTTAGATTTTTTTTCCTTTTTTTATTTCCATTAATCTTTTTCTGAGAGCTTATATAATTTGTCTCCCAAGCCATCAGTATTCCCTGAGGGTAAATTACTCCAGAGGTCTCTGTGCCCCTGTACTGTATCAGATTGACCTGCTTCTTGTTTGCCATTTTGTATACTACATTGCTTATTTAACAAGAAACAGAGTGACTGTGATTCCAAGAAGGTCCTTTGATAGTGGTTTTGACACTCTGCCTGAATAATGGCCCTCATTATGGTGCATGTGACAGCCTCTGAAAGTTCTGATTTATGAATATGCTGTTGGATCAGGACTAGAGCTCCCCCTGTTCTCTGATCACTGTACACAACCACTTTGTTAGAGATACCAAGAAAACTGAATGTTAGGGGAATAAAGGCGAATGTCGAAAAGAAAGCAGCTTTTCTTCTTATCTGTTGTAATTATGATGGTAAAACAACTCTCGTGGGAGTTGCTAGTTTGCACTTTTATTAACTTTTCTTACAACGTAATATCATAGAAGTGAAGATTTTGGCAAAATTAATCACACTCACTTCTTTGACATATCTGCTAAATATTTGAAATCAGAAATTTTTTTATTATTGAAATGGTGTTTGTAACTGATTGTTAAAAGAGGTTCTTTATTTGAAAAGGTGGCAAAACAGGTGAAAATGATGAAAATTGTTCACAAGTTATTAAAGAGTTTTCCTCTACTTCCTTTTCATATGTTATTGCTTCATCTTAAACCTTTTGCCACCATAATAAACTTTTAATAAATCCTTTATTTTTACAGCTCCCTCTAGTAAAGTTTGTTGAGGACATGCACAGTAAATTTAAGGTTTATTTTAATGTGCAGTTCCACCAAGTAGATCAGTAGTAGTGATCAACTGTCAGAATAAGGAGGAGAATATAGCAGGCATTTGTAGTCTACTCATAAACCCTCTTAAAACTGTCCTGTGACCAAGAGGTTAAGAATCTCCATTATGAAGACCACTTCTATGATCAAAGACACTTAAGACTCCTCCAATATTGGACAAAGGGAAAAATGTGAGTGAAATAAGATCTTAAATGTAGTTTGCTGGAAAACCCTGGAAAAGCTCCACAGTCAGTCATTAAAAGAGAATTCAAAAGAATAAATTAGAGTTTGCCAGAAACTGGCAGCAGGGTCTGTTTACAGAAATAAGTCAAGTCTCAAGGAATTTTGGGTGCCTGGCAAGCTGATTCTAGGTAAACAGTATAGACATTTATCCAGAGACCTTGATTTCTGAGCTTTGTATTTGACTAAAGGTTATTTTACACAAATAATAAACCAATGTACTCAGCCAGATGAGTGGTTATTTAGCCTTTACCACAGGCAGCCATTAAGTTTTGTGTTTGAGGAAACTATTGGAGCACACAAAACAAAGCTATTTTGTTTGAGCACAAGGCCCTTCCTTATACTTAGTAGTACTCTAGTATCAAGGTTAAAGTAGCTAAATTTGGCAATTCAAATGATTCAAGTGTCAAATCAGAAGAAACTTCACTGTGAACATAAATATACTTCATAACACAAACTTTACACTAAAAGCAATCTCTGTCCATTCGTTATCCTACCTGCATGATCCAGTTTGTGGACTTGTGAGCCTGAAGCCAATCTGACAATATTGTGTTCAAGGAAGGAAAGCATCAGACTGAAGCATAGTGCATATTAAAATTCACCCATACATGTTCAACTAACTTAATGAAAACAACTTTAAAATGAGTTGGAAAACAGCAGTATCTGAAGGAAAATCCCAGACAGACACAGAAAGAACATACATGATGAGTACCTTGACTGGGGATTGAATCATTGTACCACCCTACCAAATCCTAGGTTTAATCCATACTAATCTAAAAGTTAATCATGAGTTTCAAGAGATCACAGCCAGTGTTTTGGCCACCTCATATCACTGGAATTCCAGCTCAGTTTCAACGTAGGCTGCTTTTTGTAAGGAGTTTGAATATTCTTTCTGTGTTCATTTGAATCCAAATTAGTGTTGTTGTTTTTCCTTAAATGGAGTGGCAAGCTTTGTTCCTGTCTTGTTGCTGTGCAGCACTTCTGCAGGTTAAGAAAATTCAGGTATTGATACCGTAAATTAAATATTTTAACATGCTTTACACCATTATATTATGCAGGCATTATGATTACAGTAATGCTAAAAATATTAACATGAGACATGACAAGTTATGGTTTGGAATAATATAAAAGTTTTGGTTAGGAATTATAGAAATTTGATGCAAGATATGTGTCCTCATTATGTTGCTTTTATAGGTGCGATAAGTTGGTCGCATGTTCTCTTTTAACCCATAGTATCCAAAATGTCACTACTTTTTTTCTTTTTCAAGGTTTATATTATACCTTTCAAAGCTTCCTATAGAATTATATACGTAATGAGTGCTTTCAAGAAACAAGGGTTGACTGCGGTAGCACAAGAAGAGCGGATTTTGGTGGGTTTATACTTAAGGAAATTAATTTGCTTAAGACTACCGAATTTAATTTCAAGTCCCCCTTTTTTAGATATGGTCACTTTGTATATGGGGCAGTGGTAGCGCTGGTGTCTTGCAGTAAGGAGATCAGGGTTTGTGTCCCTGTGTGGAGTTTGTATGTTCTCCTCATGTCTGCTCCAGTTTTCTCCCAAAGTCCAAAGGCATACAAGTTAGGTGGACTGGCAAATCTAAATTGGCCCCAGTGTGTGGCTGGTCTGTGGATGTGTGTGTGTGTTTGTTTGCCATGCACAGGACTGGCACCCTGGCCAGGGTTTGTTCCTGCCTTGTGCCCTATACTAGTTGAAATGGCTAAATCTATCCCTGCAACCCTGTTCAGGACTAAGCAGTTTAGAAGATGACTGACTGACTGACTGACAGACTGACTTTGTATATGTCAGGATCCAGTCGGCAGAATTTCAAATAGATTGGAAACCAATTAATTACTTTGTTGTATCACTCACTGGATAGAAATTATGGCCCCCTATTGTCATAAAAACCCATCTTTCAATTAATTTTTTTTAATCTACCTTGTGTTTTCTTTCTGGTGGAACATCTTGTAAAGTAATGATTTGAAAGATTAAGACACTGCTGGATTATTGATAAAAAAAAATATAAAAAAACAAAAACTAAAACGAGATCACTTTACTTGGTGCTTTGGCAAATTTGGGATGTTTGCTAATTGGAATTATTTCTATTTTTAATCCACCAACAACTAAATTTCACTTATTGTAAATTTTAAAAAAAAACTTACACACAGTACCTAACACTGTTTCAATAAGCGTATCTATCTAACTTAGCACTCCATTTGATCCATGCCTGGAGAAGCAATAGTTAAAGACATTTTGACTGAATGCGTTTAGTTAACCTTTTAAAAAAGAAGTGTGGTTTTCTGGAAAGTAAATGTCAAGAAAGACAATGTTTTACAAGGATGCAGTTAAACTGAAAATTGAAACGTAATTAATAAACTATTTGCTTAAGATATATTTTTAGGTTTTTTTACCCTTAATGTAAAGGTATTTAATATATAAAGCTTATGAAATTAATCAAAGTTTATTCACAAATTATCAATAATTCATATTTAAAGAAGTAAAGGTCACTTAAACCATTTTTATTTCACAAATGTAAATTATGATAAAGGCAGTATCGTTATTTGCACCTTATGACTAGTTAGTACTATTTAGTAAAGATTATTCATATTTACAGAGTCTTGCTAAAACTACACGAATGTTTGCAGATAATCTTATTTTTCCCATTTATGTATCTTCTCTCGAGGCCATACCCAATTCATTTGGCTAGTTTTCAGGACAGGAGTGCATCCTTTCTTCCCTCCCTGGATACAGAACTAACAAATGGCTCTTTTTGAAAGGTTCCTTTTGCTGAACATAGGGAACTGGCTCCCCTGTGAGACAGGGCCATTGAAATGGCTCCTTCATTTACATATTGCTATTTCTACTGTGCTTTTCAGAAGCAATCTTTCCTTTCCCTGTCTTGCGTTAATACTCTCGCTCTAACTGATTTGTTCACAAGAATGACTGACACATATAGGCACATACCTAGTTTGGAATGGAATCTTTTTTTTGTTGTTGTTAAAGCCACTCAGTGCTACTGAATAAGCCTGATGGAAAGAATCCAAAACTTTTAGACTCAAGAGACAGAATTAGAGAAGCTGATTCATCACATGCTGTGTGAGTTCAACAACAATTTATCTAATCTTTGAATCATTAACAGCAATTCTTCACACATTTCATAAATATGGAGGAATATTTTGGACAAAATTAAATAAATAAATGCATTGTGAAATGAGAGTATAAATAAATAATCACAAAATTGTATGTTTTCATAAATATCTAAGTGTGTCATTAAATATGTTTTATTGGTTTATGTAATTATTTAATTATTTCTTAATGTATTTATTTTAGTGAAACTGCATGTCAAATGCCTTGAAATAAAAACTGTCATTTCTACCCATCAAAGTTGACAGGACAGGCTCTAGTGAAAATTATTTTTATTGGTGAATCGTCAGTAGAGTATTCGTAAATAATCAGCCATCATGGGCCACATTCACAGTAAGCACCCGACACCCGAGAGAATGCGGAATTCAGAGCATCTTGTAATAAAGTAGCTGCTTGACGTAGCTATTGCAGGCAACTTTTTCTTGCACTCATATCACAGTCTGAACTTTGAATGTGCGCTTCCCCAACAATTCACCAATCAAAATAAAAGGAAAAAAACAGATCCCACTCTCTTAATGACAGTTTTCATTTCAAAGGCATATTTCATGTTGCATGCGGAGTCAATGAAATAAATAAATGAAGAAATAAGTAACTCCATAAATAAATAAGCTACAAAAACATATTTTATGACATATTTAATTAATTATTCTCATATATCATTTTTTATTTATTTTTGTCACTTTTCATGAATCATTTATTTGTGTATTTATTTATTTATTCATTTGTTTAATTTTGTACAAAATATCCATATATCATTTTTTATTTATTTTTGTCACATTTTATGAATCATTTATTTGTGTATTTATTTATTTATTTATTCGTTTGTTTAATTTTGTACGAAATATCCCCCCATGTATACTATAGAAGCATTTTATTCTAATAATCAAGTAGGATGAGAATTAGAGATGTGAAAAGAAGTTTACACGTCTCCTGGTGTTTTCACATGATGGTGGCCCTCTGTTACAGAATTCTTTGCTGCATGTTTAAAATCCATCCTGCTACAGTACATGTGTGCATTCGGGCTGTTTTGCATTTAGAACATTAGAACAATCTAGACAAGAACAGGACATTCAGCCCAACAAAGCTCACTACTCCTATCCATTTATAATTCTTCTAAAATAACATCAAGTCTAGTTTTAAAAGTGCCTAAAGTGCTACTGTCTACCACACTACTTGGTAACTTATTCTATGTATCTATGGTTCTTTGTTTAAAGAAAAACTTCCTAATGTTTGTGCAACTGTACTAACACTTCAATCATGTCACTTCTTAATCTTTTTTTTCTTAAACTTAAAAGGCTCAACTCTTTTAATTTTTCCACATAATTTATCTCCTGTAGCCCTGGAATCAGCCTAGACGATCTTCTCTGGACTTTTTCTAGTGCTACTATATCCTTTTTGTAGCCTGGAAACCAAAACTACACACAGTAGTGCAGATGCGGCCTCACCAGTACATTATAAACTCTGAGCCTTTATACCTCCTTGGTGCTACTTATATAACCTAAGATTCTGTTTGCCTCCTTTATGGCTTCTGAACACCATCTGGCAGTCAATAGTGTTGAGTTCACTACAACTTCTAATTCCCTCTTATAAGGTGTACTTTCGATTTTCAGACCTCCCAATGTGTATTCACACCTAACATTTTTTACTTCTTATGTGTAATACTTTACATTTATTTACATTAAATTTTATCTGCCACAAAACTGCCTAAGCCTGTATGTTGTCCAAGTACCTCTGTAATGTTTCAATGGATTCTAGATTATTTGCCAATCCACCTATCTTGGTATCATCTGCAAACGAACCCAGCTTGTTATTTATATTCCTATCCAGATGATATACTGTATATTAACATTATCCACTTCTGATAGGGTCCCTTGTAACATAACCCTTTGCTTCCTGTACCTGAGCCAATTTTGCAACCATCTAAACACTATATCCTGAATCCCCACTTCTTTTAGTTTGATGCACAAACTCTCATATGGCATCTTATCAAATGCTTTATGAAAGTCAAGATAAATAATATTATATGCTCCTCTTTGATTAGATACTTTTGTTGCTTGCTCATACAATTTCAGCATGTTAGTAAAACATGACATCCCTCTTCTGAACCCTTGCTGAGTCCATTCAGTAAAATTCCTGTTCTTACTATATGTTGCTCAATCTTTCCCTCAATAATTCCTTCCATTAATTTACCTGTAATGCACATTAAGCTTTCTGGCTTATAGTTACTTGTATTTGCCATTTTACCAGTCCCTGGGAATGTCCCCAGTGTACAGTGACTTGCTAAAAATAAGATAAATATTTTCTGGACCTGGGGCATCATGTATAAACGGTGCGTACGCACAGAAATGTTGCGTAAGAATGTTCCCACGTTCAAATCACGATGTATAAAATCTAAACTTGGCGTAAAACCACGCACATTTCCACGGTACCTAATACCCTGTCGTATGCAAGTTCTCTGCTCGGTTTTGCAGACTGGCGGCACCCAGCATCAAAGCAGTGCTACTGTTCCTGTGTGGTTATCCTTCTTTTCCTGACGCGGCTTTATATATACACTGAAATTAACCGCATACTGTTTATTAGTTTAATGCATCTGATTGTAGTTAACCAGCAACAATATAATGGTCCATGGAATGGTCAAACTATTCTAAATACCATAGCTGCTTTAATGTTATTACTTTCACTGCACCTTCTTCTTCTTCTTTCAGCTGCTCCCGTTAGGGTTTGCCACATCGGATCATCTTTTTCCATATTATTCTCACTGCACCACTCGGAGCAGCTGATCGGAAAGAGAATTATCGGTATACAGCATCAAGCACATGCTGCCTCAGCCATGCTTCCTGCCTCAGCCATGCTTCCTATTTGAACTGCTTCTCATATGACAAATGCTTCAAACCTTTCCTCGCGGTTCAGAAACAGTTTCATCCCAAGAGCTCTAAACGCACTCAATCAGTCCATCAAGTGCTCCTCGTAGAGCTGTTAGTACTTATTAGTACAGTTACCTCACTGTAAACTTGCAGTACAGTTATAATATGCACAACCTGAGCCGCTTTTTAAAGAGTGTATTTACATATGATGACGATATAATTTTTAAGATGAAATGCAGCAAAATATATTTATTATACAGATAAAACTTTAACTTCATTTAAATAATCTATATTGTTAATAATTAAAAGGACACGGTGTCACTACGCTAGCAAGGATCTGGCTCTCAGCTCTGCTCACACTGTATGCTTCAGTTGGACTTCCGTGAAGGATTGAATAATTAAACATGTACTACGAAGATATTTCAATGTTCCTTAAAAGTTTTGAAGAATCGGTGCTCTAAGCTTACAGATGGCTTAACATCCATTACAGAGCTGATTGTGTGGCGATCGGTTACTTGGAGAAAGAAAAGGAAGGACATGAATTGGAGGTTAGTACGTTTGAAAAAGACAGTACTACAGGGGCGGCCTTAGGCATGTGCAAACTGTGCACCTGCATAGGGCCGCCAAATCCCGGGGCGGCCACTCCAATATATATTGAATATAAAACAGAAAGAGAAAATAACAACACAACTAAAAACACAGTGGCAAATTTCGGCAAAAGTTAAACGCTTGTGTCATGAGGACGAGGTGGCTATGCAGTGTCCGCAATGGACGTGGCCATCCGCCGTGCATAAGATACCATATTGACATTGGTGGGCAAAAGAGCCATCGATTCTTCCTCTGCCCAGTGCCACCACGAGCTTATAGCCACCCCTGAGTACTGCTGCAATAAATTATTTCATTGAAGGTCGTGCACAATCACTGCACCACCGTGAAACCCATGTTTAATAACGTGCTTTAACTCCTATTATCATGAAAATGATATCAAGTATAAATCTCAGTATTTTAGTTATTCAGAGAGCTGTAATATCACAAATGTAATGGATTCTGTGTCCTGTCAGAGGTAGAGAAAGCAGGTTTAAGAAGCACTAGTGATTCACACACATAGAGCACATAGAAGAACAAATACAAAACAAAGCATTTAACGTGCTACTTTACTTACGTTGTGATCTGAGAAACTATTTAGTTTATGATGTTCTACTTTAATTTTGTGCTTTTTTCCCACTGTGTGCCTTTTTTTTTCTCTGCGCCCTAATAAGCTTTCATATGAAACTCAGATGGTGGGCTACGACTCGCCTTTTCACGGTGACTTTGATATCTGACAAATTCTTTTTTATTTAGGGCACCGTGCGACTTTGTGAACTTGAGCTTTTGAGTTTCCCTGACACGCTATGTCAGTCAATCAACTTGCTTTTGTGTTTTATACCACTGTTTAAGCCAACAAATAGTATGCTTTTCCTTGCCTACACTTGGTATTTGCTGAAATTCTTCCATTTTCCCTCTTGCTTTTCCCATTGTTATTTCACAGAACGCTAAGCTTAAGGGCTATTTATATTAATTTGCATATTCAAAGAGGCGTAATTCTGGGAGGAGTTGGGGCGGAACAGCACGCGTGTGCACAAGCGTTACTTTTCACGCCGACCAGGATTTATATAGTGGAAGAACGCGGAAGTTGGCGAACGCACAGATTTCTGCATCTGGATTTTTCTGTGCGTAAGCACAATTCGGCTTTTGTGCTAACGTCATGTTATAGTGTGAGTTCTACGCACACCGTTATGCATGAGGCCCCTGATGATTTGTTTGATTTCAGCGAATTTAAACTAAACAGTACTTCTCCCCTTTTCAATTTCCAAATCATTCAGTACCTCCTTAGTAGTCCTGTTTATCGCTGGGAGGTTATCCATTTTCTTACATGTGTAGACCTCAGAAAAATGCAAGTTCAGAACATCAGCTATTTCACTGTATTTTTTAAATTCTCCTTTACTATTCCTGATCCACTTCACCTCATCCTTTAGCTTTTACTACTAAAATACTGAATCTCTTTGTGTCATCTATTGCCTTATCTGCTATATTCCTCTGTAACTGCCTTTTAGCTTCCTTAATGTCCTTCTCAATGGTTGCCCTCATGTTCTCATATGTCCTACGATTCAGATTGATGATTACATATGCATCCCTCCTTTTGGCCCTGAGTCCATTATCAATTATGTTCTCTGCTGTTCTTTTCTTTTTACAGCAACTGAGAGTGAAACACCAAGGTATACTCTATATGCATGTGAAGAGAGAGACTGCAGGCAAATACAACTTATTCAATTACACCCTAATTCTTAGAAATAACACTTGAGAACAAATATTCAGGCTCTTTTTGCTTTCAATTCTTTACATGAAAGAACAATGTCTCGTATGAACATTCTGATTAGTGATTCTGTATATTGTGAAAACCTGGAGAAAAAGTAGAGACTGACTGTTTTTAGTTATCTAATTAATGACGCATATCTATCAAAATAAATGCAGACATAAAAATTAGGAAAAGTGTAAAAAGTGGAGTAACACATTAATTAAAAGGAATATGACTCGAAGACAGGACTCTTGACCAATGAATGAGGGGGAGATTCAGATCTTCAGTTCAAAAATGCAGCATTATGGGAATGCCTTTCTTGTCTTTGATGTGTACTGCCTTTATTGGAAATATGTGTTGAACAATATTTTGCCAAAAATGTGTATGTGTTTAAAAGTTTTGAGTATATGACTGGATAAAAAACATGTGGATCATACGACACAAATAACATTATTGGTTTTTTCTTTTTTATTTGGAGTTTTTCACATCAAGTATTTGCCATTGTACAGCATTGGTCACCATTGGGTTCTATTATATCATAAGCTTTATTCTTTCTGTTCTGCATTGAAACATGAGATTAAGAATTTTTGTTAGCCATTACTACACCACAGAAATGTATAGATTTCTCTATAAATTCCTTGTACAGTATGTGTAAATATACTCAACTAAAAAAGTGATTCCATTCCATTGAGTCCACATTGCACAAAGTGTGTGGCATAGCCAATGCAATGTGGAATTTACTACTTGATGGTTTCAGTTTGGGACAGATGGCTGTTGAGTTATAGGAAATGGTCAAAAAGTTTTCTTTCTCAATACATCTCATGGGTGCACTGGGATGCATCATGAGTGATATAACTTGGAGTTCTCAGGTGTTTCAGGCCTTTCAACATCAAACAACCTCATACAGAGTACCCAATCAGGGTTGATCAATCCTGAACATGTATCAGCAGTCAACCATGGGGACTCCCTCTTTACCCATCTATTGGCTCTTTCCTTGCCAAAAGCAAATGTCCTGATGGCCTTCTTCTTTGCCATCCCCACCATACCCTACTGTATCATAACTTTTCAGAGTGACCAGCCTGCAAATCTCCAACAGACCACCTCTATTGGCTCAGAGTGATTATTCCAGCTCTGTCTCACACAATGCTCTTCCAGCTCCTGGAACTTGGTGGGCTTTCTCTCATATGTGCTCTCCATGTGCTCTTCCTAGGGTACAGCGAGTTCTAACACAATCACTTTTTTGATGAATTTCAAAAGATGACCATGTCTGACAGAATGCTGTTATATCAATGTGCTCAGAAAACCTTAGCTGCTTACCGAAATCGAATCTCAACTGCCAATCTGCTGCTGAGGTAAGGAGGCTGGTCTTGGCCATGGGGTGAGCTTTCCTCCAGCCCTGAAAAAGGAGATGATATTCTTCCAAGTTTTTTTAAGAGATGGTGATTTCCAGTGGGTGGGTAACCTAACCAGTGCTGGTATTCTGCTTCCTTACAAACCAGGATGCTAGAATTATGTTAAGAGAGAGATTTAATTCAGTTCATAAACTGGAAAAGGTTCACTTTCTCTGTTTTGTGGTTAAGATGTGACAACATGATATTTTTCAACAAATAACCAAAACATGTTGGCTTCAACCAACAAAATTACAGTTTACAGAAGATGGATTTATGGTAGGTAAACATGTAAATGGTCAGTAAATGAACAATCCACAATTGCTAGCTTAGTTGATTTTTTATCTTTCACGTACAGGTATAAAGAGGAGAGGAACTTATGAATTCCTTTTTGACTTCTTAATTCTCGTCTAAAGAATTACTCACATGGATACAAAATGAATTCAGCACTGGCTTATAGGTGCTTTTGTAAGGTTTCTGGTTTGGATATATTAAATTTGTGAAGCTTTGTCTGGTTCACAAGCTTGTTGGTGCCTCTGTACTTGAATGTAGATGCTCTTGTCCTGATGTAGTCTGTGACGATGTGTGAACATGAACAAAGTTGAAGTGCTGCATCGCTTAGTTTCTCCTGAATCACCTTTCCTACTAATATGGAGGGCAATACCTAAAAAAACTGATAATTTACCTAATATGCACTGTGGCTATTACTGTATATTCAACTTAGCTTAGGTAACACCAAAAATCAAAAATACATATGCTAATCCGTTTGATGGCTTAATTCTGGCTACAAGATTAGATAGATAGATAGATAGATAGATAGATAGATAGATAGATAGATAGATAGATAGATAGATAGATAGATAGATAGATAGATAGATAGCTTAAGAACAAAATTTTTCGATCAGACCTTCAGTGACAAACCTGAAGTAACCTGACTGTGATGGAGCCCAAGGAGTAAAGTCTTTGTTAAGCTTACATGAGAAAGCAGAAAATACTTTTATTTATTAAGAAATATAAATTCTAACTTTTTTAATTATTTGGCTTGATTTCAGCAGTTTTTGGTAGATGATTTAAATTTATAGACCATAAATACTTTTACAGCTGTCATAATTCTCAGGAGCTGTGCTTAAAGTGAAGGGTTAAATTAGATGTATTCATAATACCCCTGTGACCCGGATGTCACAGGGTTTACATCAGTTGACAAATGCAGTCACGTGCTAAAAAATTAATTATTTTACACCAGGCAGTGGACTTTGGACACACACCTGCAGCATTCCCTGAAAGCAATTAAAAGTAAACATTCCCCTCCTGTTAAGAAGAGGTGAGGTTTGGATGCCAGCAAAATTACTAGAAAAGTTGTCTTAATTTGAGGATGATTGCTAGACCTCCTTTATTATTCTCTCTCTGGCCAGATGTGACTCACTGTATTGGGTTGACCCATTACTGACCTTATATCCCCCTTGATTGAAATCTTTGGCCAGGAATAAGAACTGATATTGACATACAGTTGTCTGCATTTATGAACATATTGATTTACATTTTGCTGTACAGCAGGGGAAGCAAACAACTATTTCCAGATGGAATCTTGGTTCAGATTGTGTTTGGTTTCTTCTTTCTAGCCAGTTTCCTGCCTGACTTGAACATGGACTTCAATCAACTATGAAATTCAATCAGAGAATAGGAAAAAAAAATCAGGCATCTAGTTTAAAACAGATCTGTAACATTTAAGTTATATAAAAATGCACACATCTTTATACCAAAGATTCCTTTTTTTGGCAAATCTTATCAAAAAGTATAAACAGCTTAATTTACAAATGAACAAATGCATGAATTGTATTAATTTTTAATCTCGGTATTATTTAACAATTACATTTTAAAAGTCAGTTTTATTCCAAGAGAACATGAAAACAAATAAACAGACAGCAGTATAAGTAGAACTTGAGGTCAGCTTTTTTCCTTAGTAACTGTTATTTATTGTTGTTAATGATTCCTTCATTATTTTTCTAGGTTTGATCCTGCTACATCAATTCTTGCTACATTCAGTTTTTCCTTTCATAGCTCTGGTACTAGGTTAAAGGTAGTTCTATGAAAGCTACATACTGGATTCACTGATTTATTATCTCTATGAAAAGTAATGAATGAAGCTTATAAACTGTTGTTATGTCAAGGTGCCTTTAAATTTACTTTTAATGCAACACAATTTGGAACATAATAGCATGTATTACAGAAAGCTATATCATAAAAATAAATAACAATAAAAAACTGGGCCAATAATAATTGTAATAATCATAATAACTGCTTTAAAAGGACTGAAACATTAGAAAAGCTATATCAAGGGTTGTGTATGAACTGTACATAATACATTCCAAATAAAGAGAAAGAAATATAATAAATAATTTTGATAATTTAACTTCTGAGCATTAAAGAAAAAAATAGACAAAAATTGATTGAAACTTTCTTCAGTTTCTGGCTGTGATAAGGGGAAACTGGAAAGATCAACAGGGTATAAGATGGCACGGTGGTGTAGGAAGAAATGATTCTGCTTTGTGGATCCAGCATTAATGGGTTGAGTTGTCATCTTTGAGAATTTTTAACTTTATCCTTGTGTCTACACAATTATTTCTTTCACATTCCCAATGTGTCTTATAGGTAAACTGGCTGTTCTAGATTAACCCAGTGTAAGCATAGGTGGTGAAAGAACAAAACCACAGCAACCAGTTGGAAACCTTTAAGAAGCACAATTTCCACACATGTTAGAAACTTTTTCTTTATACAAAACACCATAGAAATGTGTAAAAATTACCAAGTAAT
The DNA here is from genome assembly GCF_016835505.1 of Polypterus senegalus. Lineage (NCBI taxonomy): Eukaryota > Metazoa > Chordata > Cladistia > Polypteriformes > Polypteridae > Polypterus > Polypterus senegalus. The sequence continues at coordinate 38,214,865 of NC_053161.1, forward strand.
GTGATGGAAGTGTTATTTTGGAGAAAAATTAAACACCAAACCTTGGACTTGTTACATGCCTGTGTTAAATAGACATATCACTCTGTTACTTTGCCTCCTTTGGGCTGATCTATCGCACAATAATTTGGTACGCCTCATAACCTCATATAAACCCATTGCCCAGCAGCTGCCAGTCACCACAAGGACCATGCTGGAATTGACATGAAAAGCTGAAGAGGTTCTGAAGGATGCCTTTGATGCCTGACTGGAACATGCTTTGTTAGTCACATGATGACGACATTGAGGAAATCAGCCACTGCATCACAGACTACATTGATTTTCCATGGATGAGTACAATTTCCACAAAGAGTATGTGCTGTTCCCCCAGCAATAAGCCATGAAATGCAAAAGACCTAAAATATCTACTGAATAAGAAAAAGAGTAGTCAGAACATAGGGAGCAGCTTTCTGAAGGGAAAGCCCACTAAAGAGATAATCTAGCACAGATTACATCAGAACAACATGAAGGTAGTGTGGAATGGGATGAGGACCATGAGGCTGTTAAACCTGCAGAGGAAAGAAATACAAACAGAGATAATGAACTAAACCAGTTCTCTAACAGGTTTGACTCATTCTTGTCACTTCAGACCTCACCCAACTCTGCTTAGTCTCTGGAGATTAGCAGATTATGAAATCCCAACTGTCATCTCTACGCATGACTTCCCCCTACAATGCCACAATACGTGTAATCTCCAGTCCCATCCCACTTCCTGGACTGTCTATCTCTGCTGATCAAGTGAAGAGAAAGCTGAGGAAAGTCTGCACAAACAAGATGAAAGGATGGAATCAGACCCAGGAGGCTGAGAATGTGTGTCAAGCAGCTCTTTGTTGTCCTTCAATACCTGTTCTCCCTTTCATTTGAGTTTGTGGAAGGAACCCTGTCTTTAGAAAACATCGTATGTGGTCCCAGTGCCAAAGAAAGGGCATTCCAATGATCCCAAGAACTGCTCTTACTTCATCTATAATAATAAAAGGCAAAGCCCTCACTCACTCACTCACTCACTCACTCACTCACTCACTCACTCACTCACGCACTGACTCATCACTAATTCTCCAACTTCCCATGTAGGTAGAAAGCTGAAATTTGGCAGGCTTATTCCTTACAGCTTACTTACAAAAGTTAAGCAGGTTTCATTTCGAAATTCTACGCGTAGCGGTCATAACGGTTGATAACGTTCGACAACGCCCGCCATGTTGAACTTTCTTATTTATGGCCCCATCTTCACGAAATTTGGTAGGCGTCTTCCCTGCACTAACCGAAACCGATGTACTTACTTATTTCGATGGTATGACGCCACTGTCAGCCGCCATATTGAACTTTCCAACGTCACCAATTTTCAAACTTCCCGTGTAGGTAGAAGGCTGACCCCATCTTCACGAAATTTGGTAGGTGGCTTCCCTGCGCTAACCAAAACCGATGTACGTACTTATTTCGGTGGTATGATGCCACTGTCGGCCGCCATATTGAATTTTCCAAACGTCACTAATTCTCCAACTTCCCGTGTAGGTAGAAGGCTGAAATTTGGCAGGCCCATTCCTTACAGCTTACTTACAAAAGTTAAGCAGGTTTCATTTTGAAATTCTACGCATAACAGTCATAACGGTCAACAACGTCCGCCATATTGAACTTTCTTATTCATGGCCCCATCTTCACGAAATTTGGTAGGCGGCTTCCCTGCGCTAACCGAAACCAATGTACATACTTATTTCAGTGGTATGACGCCACTGTCAGCCACCATATTAAACTTTCCAACGTCACTAATTCTCCAACTTCCCGTGTAGGTAGAAGGCTGAAATTTGGTACTTATTTCGTGGTATGATGCCACTGTCGGCCGCCATATTGAACTTTTAACGGAAACCGATGTCCGTACTTATTTCGTTAGTATGACACCACTGTCGGCCGCCATATTGAACTTTCCAACGTCACTAATTCTCCAACTTCCCGTGTAGGTAGAAGGCTGAAATATGGCAGGCTCATTGCTTACAGCGTACTTACAAAAGTTAAGCAGGTTTCATTTCGAAATTCTATGCATAATGGTCATAACGGTCAACAACGTCTGCCATGTTGAACTTTCTTATTTATGGCCCCATCTTCTCGAAATTTGGTAGGCGGCTTCCCTGCACTAACCGAAACCAATGTATGTACTTATTTCGGTGGTATGATGCCACTGTCGGCCGCCATATTGAACTTTTCAACAGTCTTTGTTACTTATGGGCCCATCTTCAAGAAATTTGGTACACGGGTTCCCAACGCTAACTGAATCCTACTTACGTACATATATATGTCCATAGCCTGCACCTCGGTCACCGCGTGAGGTGGCGTTGAGTCCTCCGTCCCAACGCCTCCCACGTTGTTGGCTGGCTGCCTGCCTATATAAGACTGTCCGTTGCTCCGGTCTCTACATTCCCTTCCTTGCTTCGCCACGGGATTCACATCTCCCTACTGATAACTACAGCCCAAATTTGTTTAATCCACGGCTTCTCCGCTGTTTTATTGTTTGTTTATTACAATTATAGGTATTGTATAGGTATTTTACAATTACTTTACATTGCTCAGGTACCCATTTCCTTTATCATTCCAACCCCCATTACCATGTCTATCGAGATGATCACTATCGATCAAAGAACTGTCACTTACCGAATGGTTTCCTGCCCGGAGATACCACCTACCTTTTCCATTCTCTTTGTTACATATTGCACGGCCATATCAGGCTCACTCTTGATATCCGGAGGAAGATTCTGTCTTATGTATTGAATGACTGGGACAGGTTCAAGGTGTGGACTGATTACGGTACAGGAGATAATTATACTACACAGGAGCACTATAAGAGTGAAATGCTTAAGCCCTTCACCTATGGTTCTGCATGTGAGTTGATGGCTGCCACTGAATTGTTCGGTTGTCGCTTTCAAGTGTACCGAAATGGCCAAATAGCTTACACCTTTCGACAACCGCCAATGCCTCTTAAACATCTTAGATTCACAGGTGACGATTTCAGTAGTGGACACTTTGACGTTTATGAATGTTTAAACTCTCAAAAGCTGGATGTGATTTTATCAATGAAACCGGTTGTGTGCTTACAACGCTTGACAGATGCCAAATGTCACTTCAACACAACAAATCCTGCAAATACTGTCGTAATTGAAACAAACCATGAAACTCAAACCGATTATGACAGCAGCAATCCAAGCTGTGACATTTGAGACAAGATTACTGTTCACATGGTCAACTGTAAGTTACATGCTCAAGAGTAAGCTCACCGCACAGCTTGGTCATATTACAACCGGAGGGCCGAACTGACAACATGGTATACAAAGAGATCCTTAACAAATAATTATTGGCATATTTTCCCTCAGTTTAAAAAGGTTTAATTTTCTTCTTAATAAAAATTTTAATGCAGTACTTCGCCGCTGCGAAGCGCGGGTATTTTGCTAGTACATAATAAAGACCTTTCAGAAGCTGGTCTTAAACAGCTCTGACCTATGGTTTCAAAACACCTTGATCCACTGTATTTTGCCTATCAGGCACATATATGTGTGGAGGTTGCTCTGGTCTACATGCTTCACAGAGTCTATTCCTACTTGGACAAAACTGCTACCACAGTCAGAATAATGTTCTTTGTTTTTTCCAATTCCTTCAGCCCCATTCTGCTTCATTGATGTCCCCACAATCTTCTGGATTATGGATTATTTGACAAACACACAGGAGTTTGTTAGGATCTGAGATTGTATGTCAGAAATTCTCCCGTCTCCCTTTCTGTTAACCCCCTACCTAACAAACTTCTATTGTAATACAGGCGCTTGCCAACTACGGAATTTCTCAGACAACTTCTGCATCATAGGCTGTATTAATAACGTAAATGAGTCAGAGTGAAAGAGCCTTGTCTTGTGGTGCAGGGAGGACCACCTGCAACTTGACATCAGCAAGATAAAAGAATTGGTGCTGGACTTCTGGTGTGCCTAGCAGCCTCTGAGACCAGTCACTTTTCTGGAGGGACTTGTAGAAGTGGTGTAGAGCTACTTGTATCTGGGGGTTCATATAAACAGTAAATTAGACTGGTCTGAAAACACAGAGGCACTATATAAAAATGGCCAGAGCAGACTGTATTTCCTATGGAGATCTGGGTCTTTTGAAGTATGTAGCAAGCTGCTTGAAATGTTCTTCCAGTTAGTAGTAGCCTGTGTATTGTTCTAGACTGCAGTGTCGTGGGGAAGCATCTTGAGTTTGAAAGACATACAAAGCTTGAATAAACTTACCAGGAAAGCCTGCTCCATCATAGGGCTAACTTTGGACACACTGGAAGCTGTTCTGGAAAAGAGGATGGCAAAACAGGATGCCATCAAGAAAAATCCCTTCCATCCCTTCCAGGAAGTGCTGTCTTAGAGCACTTTTAGCCAGAGGTTCACTCCACCACTGTGTGCTAAGAACCACCTCTGGTGATCTTTTCTACACTATGCGATCCGGCTATTCGGTTCTTCCTCCTGACAATCCAAACTAAAAGCTTATGCACTTTAAGTACAATTTAAAGATTTAAATATAATTTCAAGTTGCAAGTTTTGGCTCAATATTTATTTTTTATTTATTGATTGATTATATTATTTATCCTACGAGTCTGTATCTTTATTTTTTATGTTTCTTTTGGTTTATACATCTAAATTTCCCCTTGGGATTAATGAAGTTTACCTAATCTAATCTAATTTAATCTAGTATAACCCAACATATTTTAATGAGACAACTCTATTTTTGTCACATTTTGAGACTTCCATTGAGCAGACTATGTACAATGTTCTCTTACACTTTTGTCATACACAATATGAGTTCAAGTACTGTTATATGGTTAGTGGTATTGCCCCTCGGAGATTAATAGAGTGTGCCAAATACCAAACACCAAAAAATATCTGGCTATATCATGCTGGTTGTGGAATCAAGACTAGCTGATGTTTTCTAAAAAATATATCTGGAAATGTGAAAAGAACTGAGCTGAAAGGTATTAGTCTGTAAGTACAACCAGAAGGGGTTTATGAATTACATTTTACTTGCATTTCTACTGCCATGCATATACACTTTTTTGATTTAGTACTATGTTCTTTGTCAACAACAAATACATTACTATTTAAAACATATCAGACTAAAGTAAGTTTAGAAAAGCTATATTAGACATTATTGCTCCTTTTTGTTTGTTATATTGCACAGTGCAATGCAAATAATGTTTAGGCCTGTTTTTAAATCGCTTTTCAGTTCCAATAACAATCTAGGACCTGTCACACATAATCTACACTCTGTTTATGTTTCTGTCATCCAGACCCTTGAAATGTCATCACTAGTGACAGCAACATTATGTCTTACATCACATTGGGTATGCAAGAAATGCAGAATAAAATTACCTTCTCATCTAACATTTCCTGTTGATAGAAGTCGCTGCAACTAACAAATGATCTGAATCTAAGAGGAAGTGATAAATACAACCACATAGCAGGGCCAGTTTTATTCAGTGCTCTATTAGATGACCTTCTATTACCGTCACAATTAAGCCAGTTTAAAAAGAAGGCCTTTTAACATTCTTCTACACATCTGTATAGCTCTGTGAAAATGAAGCAGTGCTTACCACATTTAGAGATGAAAGTAAACTCCTTCTGTGCTAATATATCCACCTGTACATCCTCCATATTTATTAATGCTCTTATACACTACCACTTACACATCAACAAATAATGAAAAAAAGGAAATTCCTAGAAACCATACAATATAAGTCATTAGGTTTATTCAGCTACATATAGACTCTCCTAGTTGAAGAACAGTTTCTTTCAATCAGGAACATTCCTCACTGTAATGAAATATTTAGTTCTATTTACAGTACCAATTATGCATTTAAATATACATTTTGCTATATACAGTACCTGTAGGTATATGTATGTTGTTTAGTTCACTCCCTGAAAATCTTGACTTTTTGAGGCATTTCCTAAGCTATGGTCACACTCCCCTACCCTCTTTGAAGCTGACATTTTTAGCATACCAGCAACACCATTCTATGGCACCACACTGAATGACAAGCCTAATGTATTGCCTTCTACATGCACAATCTCACCAGATCAGTCCAGTGTTTTTCACTCCTGGCTGAAATTCCTAACTCACAATTCTCCTCTGGCTCTACATGTATTTAAAATAACCTCCTCACCTGAAAAGAGCAGTCTTAATGGAGTGCAGTCTTTAAAGAGTATAATGGTGAGGCAGTGGTTAACTCTACTGCCTCATGGGTCCAATAAGCTAAATTTTGTGGTCATTGTTAATATCTCTGAGTGATTCTTGCTCTTCTTGCGTGCATATGAACTTTCCCTAGGTTTTTAGGTCCCATTCCGCATCCCAAAGATCTGCCTCATATGAATAAGTCTGGGGTATTACACAACCCCAAATCAGAAAAAGTTGGGACTATATGGAAAATGCAAATAAAATAAAAAAAATAGTGATTCTTAAAGTTACTTTATTTCATTGCAGACAGTATGAACCCAATATATTACATGTTTTGTCTGGTCAACATCATTTCATTTGTTAATATATGTCCATTCCTATGTTTCAGACCTGTAACACATTCCAAAATAAGTTGGGACAAGGCAAATTAGGGCTAGTAATGAAGTAAAAAATATATATAATGATGTGATTTCAAACAGTGATATCAAAAGGTGATTGCAGTCATAATTTGGTGTAAAAGCAGTATCCACAAAAGGCTGAATCTTTGAGCTGCAAAGATGAGCAGAGAATCAACCAATGTGTCAGAAAATTGCTGAAATGTATTTAAACAATGTTCCTCAAAGAAAGTTTGGAAGGAATTTGCTTATTTCTCTCTCTTCATTGCATGAGGCATCAATCACAAGAGGTGAATGAAGGTTTGGTCACTAGATGTATTCAGTGGTTAATTCTCTGGTATTGCAGTGACTTCAGTTAATGATGCTGGAAAGACAACTGACCTCCAGGAAAGACTGGCATGGGTGAATGAGGCCACCAAACTCAGTTGCAGCACCTGTAAGAGGGCATAAGAAAAGCTACGTAACAAAACAATGTGCAATAACCCCAGTGTCTCCCCAGAGTGAGGAGGAGGATGAGAGACTCAACAGGACATATACAATGGTAATGGTCAAAGGAAACATATGGACTATGAGAAGGCTTGCTCAAACTACACTTACAGGGGAAGTGCCATTGTAGGAAGGTTTGTAAGAATGTAAAGGTACTTTGGATGCATCAGTCTAGGACCAAATGTGAAGGAGGGTAGAAGTGGTTGAAGCACAGAGTGGAGACACAACATGAGATGGAGGAGGACTCAAGGCAAGATGCATCCCACAGTACAGGAGACCTCTCTACAGCCATTCCAACCAAAAACCTCAGGAGGGACTCTCTACTACTACCCCAGAACCTGCGAGTAAGAAAATGAAATGCCTACAAAATGACAATGCTAGATGTGAACAATTAGATTAGGACCTTGACAGAGTTTTAGAGGCCACGTTTTCAGAAACTGCTGATAGAAAAATTGAGTGTATGACCACAATCATTTAAGTTATGGCCAAGGAACAATTTGGCATAAAAGAAAAGAGAGGTATCAGTGGAACACAAGAACAACAACTTAACAGGAGGGAAAGGGTAGTAATGCAGTTGAGGAAGGAAATCAAGACTCTCAACAAGCAGTTTAAAAGAGCTAATGCTGACAAAAAGCTGGGCATTAAAGATCTGACTGGGGGACCTCAAGTGCAATTGTGCAGATTTAGGAGGGCTGAAAGGTTACGGAAATTGAGGCAGGAGAAAGAGGTCTGGCAAGCACAGTTCATAAAAAAACCCATATGGATTCACAATACCCTGTTGGGCGAGGCAAGATCTGGAAGGTTTCTCAGCCCTAAGGAAGTTGTGGAGAAGTTCCCCAAAGAGAGTCAAAGCAATACTCATAGGAATCAGACTCTGAGTGTTCACTCAAAATTAGACAAAACCGAGTCCCCAGAGGAATAGCTCAATATTAGGGCACCAACATGGAGAGAAGTGCAAGGCATCCTTCTATATAAAAGCGGTCGGGATTGTCCTTCCGTCCTGTGAGTGCTACGCAGGTGCGGAGTTTCTGTGGCAGAGCGACGGGCATTAAGCAAATTCCTGTCAATCATGAATAATCCACTGCATCCACTTAACAGTGTCATCTCCAGACAGAGGAGTAGCTTCAGTGACAGACTTTTGTCACTGTCCTGCTCCACTGACAGACTGAGGAGATCGTTCCTCCCCCACACTATGCGACTCTTCAATTCCACCCGGGGGAGTAAATGCTAACATTAATTTTATTTTAATTTTTTTCATTTTTATTACTATTTAATTTAATATTGTTTCTTTGTATCAGTATACTGCTGCTGGATTATGTGAATTTCCCCTTGGGATTAATAAAGTATCTATCTATCTATCTATCTATCTAGTTTCACACACGCCCCGTCCATTTTGCAATGCACGATGGGATTTGTAGTTTAGTTTTTCCAGGTAAAAGATGATTTTCTACTCCAGACTGTGCGATATCTTCTTCTTCTTTCTTACTATATAAAAGTGGTCGGGATTGTCGTTCCGTCCCTTGAGTGGAAAGCGTAGCGGTATTCCGCTTATCACGGACTTACTACTTGCAGCTTGCGTGCACGCGACATGATGTGAGCAGAGTTCTGGTGCTCCCATCGTTCCCTTGCTTTTGTGCGTGATGCGCTGGAAAAATAGACAAAATATGTCTCTGGAAATAATTAATGTTGATGGAGTACAAATGCCTAAATATTAAGGGGGGTTCAAAAGGGCGACCTCAATATAGAAAAAAAGTTTAAATTTCATCACAAAAATAACAAAAAGTAATACCGCTTAAATGCAATATAACCAAATTAATGAGTTTGAATAAAATATCAAATTGATCTACATATTGAATTGCCTTAAGAAGTGGTCAACTTAAAAGTCGGTCACCTTAAAAGGCGGGTCAGCCTAGTAGTACAGAAGGCCCGATCAGCATCTGTCCCAGGACCAAGTGGCATACCTTACAAAGAATATAAGAGATGCCCAAAGCTCCTCCACAGGCTTTGGGAACTTTTGTGGATGGTCTGGGTAAAAGGTATGACGCCATCATCCTGGAAAAGAGCAGTGTGCTGTTTTGTACCAAAGGAAGCTGACTCTTCAGAGATCAGCCACTTCGTACCATTTTTGTCCTTGCTATTGAAGGTAAGATATTTTTCTCTGTCTTGGCCAAAAGGATGACTACTTTCATCGTGAAGAACAACTACATTGACACATCAGTTTAGAAAGGTTGCATTCCAGACTCTGCTGGGCACTTGGAACATGTAGGTTTCCTTAACCAGCTTATCTGTGAAGCAAAGGAAAGCAAAGGTAATTTAGCAGTAGTCAGCAGGGAGGGAATCCAACGGGCTGATTCTGAATTTTGGTACTTGCCAGACTTCAATAGGCTTTATGGTTGACCCAACTATAACAACTTCATCCCATGTACAAGCAAGATGGGTCATGGATGCACTTGATAACTTAGTAACATGAGTAGGAATGAAATTTGAACCCAAGAAGTCAGGAGGTATGGTGATAAAAATGGGAAAGTGACCAGAAAGTTCCAGCTCCATGTCTAGGGGAAGGTTATACCATCAATCAAATAGAACCCAAGAAAATGTCTTTGGAAGTGGTATGATGCATCTCTCACTGACAAAATCAAATCAAATCAAAGACAGAGAAACTGGAGGATGAATAGAGTTGATGAAGATAGAGGCATCAGGTTTATCAGGCAGATACAAGGACTGGCTCTTCCAGCATGATCTGCTACCAAGACTGTTTTGGCTACTGACATTTTATTAAATCCCAATGACAGTAGTTGAAAGAATCAAGAGGCAAATGAACAAACATCTTCACAGAATGCTTGAAATTCCACCAAGCTTCATGTCAGCAGGGCTATATAACAGGTCTGGTCAATTGCAGCAATCGCTATCATCAGTAACCCAGGAGTTCAAGGTGGCAAAATGCAGGGCTGCGTTGATGTATACACAATCTAGCAATGGAAAAGTCAGAGCTGCAAGCATCACCACAAGATCTGGATGAAAGTGAGCAGTAGACACGACTGTTGCACAGGCTGAAAGTATGTTGAAGCTAAAGGATGTCATTAGGAACGTATGCTTGGAGCGACCAGGGCTTGAAACCAACAATTTCCAGAAATGGGGAAAAGCAGACCAAAAGAAAGGAAAGATATGATCCAAGCCAAGGCCAGATGCCTAGAGAAGGAAGGGCGAAGGGCAAGGGCTGTGGTACTTGAATCACATGGGCAGAACTTTGAAAGAAAGAGCCTTTCCTTCTCTGATCAGTGTATGATTTCCTGCCAACACCAACTAACATGCACAGGTAGGGAATGAGAGAGGATCCACCATGCAAGCAATGCAAGGAGAAAGGCAGGCTGGCCCACATACTGGAGAGCTGCAAGATTGCACTTAGCCAAGGAGGATATACATGGTTCCATGACATGGTTCTCAGGGCACTGGCAGATATTTTGGAGAAGGAGAGGGTATAGGTCCATCCATCCAGTTCATCAGATAGGGGGAGAAGCCACCCTCGACCAAGAAGAGCCTTTTTGCAGCTCTTGCATGGAAGATAAGGCTAGACCTGGGTAGGAAGCTATATTTCCCCCAGGTTGTTCAAACCACTCTAAGGCCTGACATAGTGATATGGTCAGAGGAAGCGAAGAAGATCATCTTGCTAGAACTGACTGTTTTGTGGGAAGATTAATATGAAGAGGACTTGGAGAGGAAGGCCACCAAGCATCAGGATTTGGTTCAAGAATGCAAGGACAAAGGGTGTCATATCTGGCTATTTCCAGTCGAAGTAGATTGCAGGGTGTTCCCGGAAAATGTTCATAGCCCTGGGAATAGAAGGAAGAGAACGGAAAGTAGGAGGTTGCAGGTTGAAGGAAAATATGAGCTGGAAACCAAAAGAGAAGATGGGCAGTGACTGGCCGCCACTGCCAACCCAACAATTGGAGGATGTTGTGATTTTGGGTCGAAACATTCAGTGAAAGTTAGATGCTATCTCACAACATCTTCTCCTTGCTGAAGGCATTCATCACAAGAATTGATTGAAGGTGTGGGCACCAGATCTATTTAACAGAAACAGTCCAAGGAATCTGAAGGAATTAAGGGCAAGGGCACAAACCTAAGATGAACACCCATGATCTTGTACTGTCAGTAATGAAAAAGTCAATGTAAATTTAAAAATAATTACTTTTTTTTAATTTGCATTTTCCATACCGTTACATTTTTTTTTCTGATTTGGGGTTGTACAAGTACTGTATATCTTGTAATGGAAGGAGATTCTCATGTTTAGATGATTTGTGTCTTGCAGCATAAACTGCTGATATAGGCTCTGGCTTCCTGTGACTATATAATGAAAAAAGATCATTAACATAAATTGTTAGAATTGGCTGTTAATTTTGACCCTTCCTTTCTGGTGCTATATGCTTCTTTTCTTTTAATTATCTTGCACTCAAATGATGGAAGCAACACACAATCATTTATGCAGGGAAAGCTCTCAGTTTTGCTTTCTTAATCTATATTTACATTTTTTTAGGTTGTGACCTTTTTCTCCCTGTTCTAGGAATTTTCCTGTGTTTTGCATCTGTGTCTTTGGAATTTTTATTTGGATGTGTGTCACATTTAATGCTTTTGAACATGTTTATGGCTTACTAAGTGGATCTGTTCAGTTTCTTTTCCATGGATTCCATTTTGCCACTGTGCAAGTTGTGCAGGTGACATCACCAATAACATGTTTACATCTCTGATATGTTTACAGATGACTCCATGTTCATCAGTCCACCCACTCCTGGGGCGCTGCCTGTCTGTACAGATATGAGTAAAAGAATAAATGGAATGTTTTTGTTTACAGTGTATAAATATATATATTAATAAAGTATTTTTAAATAATTATGAATTCACTTTTGACTATTTACTTTTAAAGAGAGCATGTTGACCTCATTTTTCTGACTTTTTTGTAAGTGCTGGCTGCCCTTTTTTATCTATCCTTGCTACCCCACCTGATGTCTTGTCTCGACTATAGACCTCCGCTTTGTGTTTTTTGCATCTTTTTTTCTTTCAGTTACCTCAGAGTCTTGGATTGTATATTGTATTCCTCTGATTCATTCTCTGGTTCCATTACTTTCATGATGCAATGCAACTCATTCTTTAAGTTGGCATTGGCTGCATCTGGTACCACACCCTTATACAGGCTACCTATGATGATTTTATACCATTAATTTCAATGATGTACAACTTTACAAAAGGTTGTTCTGATACACAATAATTGATTCTTGTTTCAATAATGCAGTTGCTTGTTTCCAGCTTGGTTCTTAAATCAGTTTGTCAGTTTAAGTCATAGAATTAATGAACATTCATTTAAACTTCATGGATAATGTAAAGTTTTACTGTTAAATTTTACATGTCAGATGTGGATCTTGAAAAAGGGAATTACAATAGGCCCTTATAACTATCTGTGCTGCAGCATTCTTGTTTAAAAATACATTTCAAAGTAATCATTTATCCTTTTTCAGATTAATGAACATTGCAGTCCTTTCAACCTCAGTTTGCTTAAACCCCCAGCAGACCCCCGTGACCCTGTAGTTAGAATATAGCGGGTTGGATAATGGATGGATGGATATAGTTAAAGCACGTTCAATAAACAATCAGTAGTTTTTGCCTGCATTAAGAAAACGTTGTCTGGCATGTTTTTTTTCCTCGCAGGGCACTACAATCTTATTAGCCTTATTAAATCAGCTTCTCTACACTGGCTGCATGTGCTGACTGATGAATCTGAAAAGTATCCAAGAATTTTTAATTGGTTTCAAATCTCTGATTGTTTAATTATATCAAACCTATCAAATATCAAAAATGTTTTGATTTATGTTCCTACCCTCACCTAAGGTCATGAGCTGTGGGTAGTGACCGAAAGAACAAGATCGCGAATACAAGTGGCTGAAATGAGTTTCCTCCGCAGGGTGTCTGGGCGTTCCCTTAAAGATAGGGTGAGAAGTTCTGTCATCAGAGAGGAGAGGAGCTCAGAGTAGAGCCGCTACTCCTCCGCATCGAGAGGAGTCAGATGAGGTGGCTCAGGCAGCTGATCAGGATGCCTCCTGGACGCCTCCCTGGTGAGGTGTTCCGGGCACATCTAATGGAGGCTTCGAGATTGCACTTAGCCAGGGAAGGCCAGAGGAGGCCCCGGGGATGACCCAGGACATGCTGGAGGGACTGTGTCTCTTAGCTGGCCTGGGAACGCCTCAGGATTCCCCTGGAAAAGCTAAAAGAAGTGGCCAGGGAGAGGGAAGTCTGGGTAACTCTGCTTAAGCTGCTGCCCCCGCGATCCAATCTCGGATAAGCGGAAGAGAATGGATGGATGGATTGTTTCAACAAAAAATTTGTGTATTGCCAAGTAATTTTATCTATTTAAAACCTAATCTTACAAATATCTACCCATATCTGAATGTTGTCCAGGTCCATCTTGGATGATGCTGCTGACTTGAGGTTATATGCCATGTCACCTACTTTTATTACTGTATTATAATCTGCAAACACAAACAGAAATGTGTAGTTTTACCAAGATAATTTACATAAATTAAAAAGAAAAGTGGCTTTAGTTTAGTAATGAGGAACTTCATCTTTACTGTCATCGAATTCAGAAAAAACATTCTCACTCCATAACCTGTTGCTTTCTGTGTTCAAACCAATTTAGCTCCCACCGGCACACCGCACTTTCAACCCTCACTTTTGTTAGTTTGATCACCAGACATACAAATTGTACTTTTTAAAGATTTTGGAAAAGATCTTGATACTTAATAATATCATATGTACCACTTTGATTAAACACTTTTGTTAGCTTTTCATTAAACGTTAGTTCATTTATTGAACATAATCTCCCTCGTCAATTCCTTGCTTAGTGTTCAATACTAAACCTGTATGTGGTGACTGCTTCTCAGTTTTGCTTTTCACATTTGAATTGGTTAGTTTCCCTGCAGTATACATTATGTGTACTGTCCTATAATTTCTAAAATTGTCTCAGTCATTTTTTTTTGTATAAGGCAATGTTTGTTAGATTTCAGAGCTTAGAAATTTCCCAAAGATGCAATGATTTAAAAAAAAAACACATATAAGGGTTTGCTTTGATAGCCAATAACTTCCCTGAACACACAATGGTTAATATGATCCAATCCTGAATATTTCATTTCAGCCTTTTTCATTCGAACAGTTATTGTCTCTCTAGTCTGTAAATCATTTAGTATTTTATTGACTACCAAATGATTTCCAATTTCACCACAGGTGGAAACGTATGAAAAAGATTAACTAAGATCACCTGCTATTTCCTTTACTGTATATTTTATTTCCTCTTTGCTGTCCTTAATTTACTTCAATTTGTACTGCTTAGTTACAGCTAAATTATTGAAAGTTTTTAGGCATTTTAATTTATTGTAAGCCATTGTTCTCATAAGCTCTGCAGTTACTGCTGAATATTTTTATCTTATGTCTTTGTATAGTTGTTGGATTTCTTCTTAAGCATGTTGTATTTTCTTCTACAATTTTTTGCTTAATTTTCTAATCAACCACTGACTAATTCTTGAAAATCTGGTATTGTTTCCAAACTTTAGGATATCCTTGTCTTTATTATCTTTCTGGTTTGTTTTTAGTGTTTTTTTTTTTAATTTACACATCTCTCTTTGGGTTCCTGTCACATTGCTGCCATTGACACGTCTAATGACATTATGTGATGTGAAACTACAAATATAGCTGCAATCACACACTGAATTGTGCCTCAGTGGATACATCTTCATTGCCGAAACACTCTTTTTAGCTGAGTTTCAAAAGTAAGTAGTGTGGTTTGTTTTGGGAATTATGACATTGACTTCATTTATAAGACTATTTTCTTGTTTTGCCCATAAAAGATCAGTCTTTCTGGTTATAGTGCTTTTCTTGTTTTGATCTGCTCTTTCCTGATGACTATTTTGGCTTTTGCTTTGGCTAGTCATATTCTGGTTATTCTCCTTTTTCCACAATAATATTCAGGTCCAATTTGCACCCATGACATAGCAAGGGATCAAGAGTAACTCCAAGATGATTCATTTAAATTAACACTGCATCATCTTGTTGCACTTGCCAGAATTCTAAAAGATATTGTAGCTTTTTTCTTTTGCAGTTTGGCCTCATTCCAAACCATATGTCCAACATGCTAGTTCAATAATTCTGCAGTCATCATGAGCATATGTGAATTAAGTGTATTTTTTCATACTTGTTTGGCCCTGTTACCTTTCTGCTTTTTTAAGATTTACCCATTACTGCAACTTGACAATAATCAGTAAAACACTTAGTATTAGGTTTGCCAGCTCCTCTTAATCAAGTAACTTAGATCATTACAGTCCTATTCCCTGAGTACAGTAGATTATACCATATATCAAACTATGACAGACAGCATCATCTATCTGAAAAAGACTATAATTCATTTAAAACAAGGTTTACAATATGAAAACTTGGAGGGAGGCATTGCTAAAAATAGAACCTTGCCTAACACCAGTATGTATAATCAATATTTTGCTTAATGCTTTAGAAACTACAGAAACATAAATTAAACAGTTCAACATTGTATGTGTTACACAAAGTTGAGAAATATTTTAACCACCATTTTTATATGTTCTTTAATTGGCATCTACAACCACACATCCACCATCTCAAACACAATGATTTCTATTGTTTGTCTAAGACCAGCTTCATGAGTATGGTGGAGCACATAAAATTTAAAAAGATTTCAAACTAAAATGGTATTTAATATCAATAAATGAACTGAACAAAATGTTTCAGATTCAATACATACCTTTTTAACATATATTTTTTCTATATTGTAATTCACATAAGATGTTCTACCCATGCCAGTTGAAATTGACCCACGAATGGTAGAAGATAAAGTCATGATGGTGATGTCATGATGTTTTGGAGAGGATGGGTGTGCAAAGTGGTTGTTCTCCACAGCCACAGATTAATCAATTGTCATCTTAGCTTGAACCCTCCTTCTAACTGATTTAGCCTTCCCAACTCATGCTTCCTCCCCTGGACTTACGCGGGAGTGGGTACTGAGTCTCTCCAGCTCCTTGGGCCACTACAGCAGCCCAGAGCACCAGTTTTACACTCCCCAAGGGACTTTCCTCCTGGTTTTCTCATTCGCTCTCTCACTCACACCAGCTCTCCCCCATTCATGCCTTTCTGCTCTCTCTCATTTAACATCCATCTTTTCTTTCTTTGTCTCCAGATAAACTCTCTCTATGTACCAACACTCCCCATATGCCTCCACGAGGGCAACAGCTCAGTTGCAAACCATGGAAAGCCAATGGAGCAATCAAGACAAACCACACCCTCACATGTAGGTTTGCTCCACCTAAACTACTCAACTAACCTTCTGTGAGCACCCACACCCACGGAGATTGAGCTGACTCTTAAATTATTTATTTATTGAACAAAAACTGACCGCTATCTGCTAAGGTGCAGACCCACTATTCCACAAGATATACACATTCTAACCTTGTGTCCAATAATAACTACATACTTATTGGATTTTGCTAGTTTGATTATTTATAGCATAATAAGTATGGATGTTAATGCAGTAATGGATCTGGTAGACCACTAAACCTCCATCGGCACCCTTCTTTGTCTTGCCTTCTTCATGAATTACACTGTGTAAAAAAATAGATTCCTATGGGGCTATGTATCTTATGACAAAAGATTTATCTTTTTTTACTCACTGCCATAGATTTTGTTTTTTCTGCCATATGTTTGTGATATCAACTTTTTTCTGATTTCTGATATTAAAGCTATCCTGGTAAATTCAATCCACTGCTCCTTCCTCTACATGCTCAAAGGTGAAGGTTCAATACACCACTGTTAAAAGACAAATACTTTTTTGAGCAGTTCACTATTACATTGAATCAGCTTTTACAGCTCAGTCAGAGCACAGTTTTTGACCCTGTAATTCTTTAAAAAGCCATAAAGGACTTTATTAGGAATTATTCCATTGCTTTTGCATCTCATAAAAATCATTTGAAACTTAGTAAAATAGCTAATTTGGAAACTAAATTAAATCATTTAGAACAATCGCACCCTAATTCTCTTAATCACTATCTTGAAATACAAAGCTCAGCAATAAGAGCAGAGATAAGTGTTTTATTATTTCAGCATGTAGACTTTCAAATGCATCATACACATGCTCATTATTACAGTGAAAGAACAAAGCTGTATAAATTGTTGACTTTGCGCTTGCGTCGAAATTAATCATTTGCAACAATTTCTTCAATTAGGACTCAAACGGATAGCTGAGATCCCACATTCAGCTGGCAATAATTTGAAAGAACTCAAAACACCTCTCTATTTACAGACCCTTATTTCTGGTAAATTCAAATATAAAGTTTTAGCAAAAGTCTTAGCTAGAAGACAGGAAAGTACTGTATCCAGGGGAGGTTGGTTTTATAAGGTGTAGATTGGCTTCTGACAAGATTTCTACATATAGAAATTCCTCTAACACCCATACCTGAGCAGCATCGGTCTCACTGGTCATTGGATACAGACAAAAACATTCAGTACTGTAAACTGGAATTGTTTGGGAAGTCTTCTGGATCATATGGACTTTAAGTAAGCAATTTTACCATTCTCAGAAATTTAGCACTGTCTCCCTCTCCCCAAACAAAGAAACAAACAGGGCCCTTTCTTTTCCTTACTCTTCTTGTTATGACAGGCTTTAATTATTGTTATTCACAACTCAAAGTCAGTTATACCATTAAAGGTTTAAGAACTTCTCATTATATCTCCCTATATGCATATGATATCCCTTTTGGAATTGTTTAGATTTTACAAGAATCCTTCTGGTTATAACATTAAAGGAACCAAATCAGCATTGTTCCTGTTAAGGGTTAAGTTTGAATTATCAATGAAAATTCCAACAACTTCTCATTTTAGGCACTTAAGTGTCAATAATTCAAATTCAGTCTTGAACAACACAGTATCTAATTATTGCAGAAATTGTAGATATTAGTAAGAACTTAAGTCATTGTTTTTTCAGAATATATCCCTGTATATACTTATGCACAAATTGTTTTTTTAACTATTGTTTTTTTTTTTTTTTTATTAAACTCATATTTCCAGTGGCTATTCAAATGAAAGCTGTCACATAGATTATTTTTGTTAGTTCAACGATTCCTCTTCCTCCTATTACCAATAACTGGACATCTGTCAGATCTCTACTTTCAAAATTTCTTTGGAATAGTAACAAATTCCAAAATAAACATATATTGCTTTTTTGCCTCAGGGAAATGTAGGTTTAGCTTTGCCAGATTTACAGTGCTACCATTGGAAATTTGTTTTACATCCTATTAAACTTTGGTATTATGCTTTGCCTCAATCCCCTTGGCTAGCATTGAAGGTTTCTGTGGCCTCACATTGTCTCCTTTACAAGTTGCTTTTTGTAATTTAAATCCTAAATCTTGCAGAATTGGGACCAATTACGTCATATACTCTGCACATTTGGCGCATTGTGGAGAAGTGAATATGATTCAACATGAAATGGCATGCTGTTACTCCAGTTTATAATAATACGACTTACTAACTAGAGGTCGATCACGCAAATACCTCTTCTGGCAGAATAACAGGATTCGTAAGTTGGCTTATATGTTTAATAAAGGTGTGTGGATGTGCATGTTCCAGTAAATTACACATATATAATATTCCTTTGTCTTCACTTTTAGTTTTTCTTCAGTTAGATGCTACTCTAAAAACACCTGATGTTCTTTTTAACTCTTCACATACAGTTCACTCCTGTTTCATATCATTAGGACTCCATACACTTTATACAAAAGAATAGTCATTGTACTTACTTTTATGTGACTATAGTTATGATGATCTAAATACTCCCACATTTTGGGCCATAAACCTTAACAAGGAAGGTACTAATTAACCCTACTGCTGTAAACCCATATTTAAAAGTGTTCAGTTAAACTCCTATAAAATCCTAACTATCAATTTAAGTTACTTCAGAGGTTACATGGATGTACGTTAAATATTTAATATGAAGCTTTCTCCTAACCTGCTTTGCCATCTGTGCTCTGAGAGGCAGATGGGGACTTTCACACTGTTCTTCTTTTAGTAAAGATTTTTCATTACTACTACTGAATATTGCCTCGCAGTTCGGAGACCCGGGTTCACTTCCCGGGTCCTCCCTGCGTGGAGTTTGCATGTTCTCCCCGTGTCTACGTGGGTTTCCTCCAGGCGCTCTGGTTTCCTCCCACAATCCAAAGACATGCAGGTTAGGTGGATTGGCGATTCTAAATTGGCCCTAGTGTGTGCTTGGTGTGTGGGTGTGTTTGTTTGTGTCCTGCGGTGGGTTGGCACCCTGCCCAGGATTGGTTCCTGCCTTGTGCCCTGTGTTGGCTGGGATTGGCTCCAGCAGACCCCCGTGACCCTGTATTCGGATTCAGCGGGTTAGAAAATGGATGGATGGACATTTCCCCTCAAATTTTTAGAGCGCTTGACTCTCTTAATCTTTTCAGAGAATACTATTTTTTAGGACAGTATTGTTCATTAATCTCAATGAGAATTAACAATTACTCCATGGGTGACTGCCATAAAACTCTTAAAGGAGAAGTTAAATCAACGATTTAAGTTTCTGTAACAGTACTGTATTTTTAATATTTTAGCATGCAACGAATGTGAGGATAAAAAATGACAGAGATGGGATGAAGGTTATAGTTCTGTCTTTTTCTGACTCCTTTGATAATACTGTTCTGCCTGCTCTTGTTGAATGAATATTACCTTTTTTATTGTTGGTTATTATAAATAAAATTAAAAAGTAAAAAAACTAAATCTGAAGAGATCTTGTTACTGTTTTTAAAGCAAACTCCTAACATGAGAAATGCATATTTCGACTAACAAATAAGAAGAATGAGTGGATATAATCAAGGTACAGCAGAATTTTTTATGAATACTGATACCAAAATATACAAAAGCCAAAAATCAAAATGATTCAATAATGGTAATGAAAAATAAAATACAGAGAATATATATTTAAAAACTATAAAAAAACCATCAGTTTGTTATGCAAAACATAAAATATACTTAAACTAAATAAACTTTTGTTCTTGGGCTTATGGTGGAATTTTTTCTAAATATATTATTTTCAAAGTCAACTCTATATAAATGGATAGGTAGATTTGATTTTTAAATACTTGAACTCAATAGTGTTATATAAACTTCATAAGTAAGGAAATGGCTTCATTTAAGTATTTTGTTTTAAAATGAAAGTGACTTCACAGAGATCACACAAAAAATTGTGAGAGGGTGAAGAAAGTTTACTGATATACATTGAACTTAATAAATATTAAGGCAAACAACTTTATTAATTGTAGGGGAAGGCCAAGGTTTCTGAAGATTTCGGGTCTAACAGAAGGAATTATCACAGCCTAAAGACACTGGCTTTAAAAGAGATGCTTTGATTTTTAAAAAAAGGCAAAACACACATGTGCATGGGAGATGATTTACAGGCTTAAATGTGTTTCTCTGCCGAACCAGGGGTTGGCACTGCCCTCTGATGCTTCTTTCATTTCTTCATCTGCAGAGCATCAGAAGCACCCACCTCCTAATGGCGTAATTTCTACAATTTATATGTTGAGTTCAATCAGGCATATTTTTTATAATTTTATTAGATTATTTAAGACTCATCAGCTAAAGTTATTAAAGAAAACCTGCAACTTGTGATAGCAGTGTATTCCCTTCTCAATCAAAAAATTCTGAAACATATGTATATTAAAGGAGAATTTTAAATTTGGCTCTGAAGTTGACTTGAAAATGTGAAAATTCAGAAAATATTGCAATGATGTTCTGAGACAAGTTACCTTTAATCAAGATTATGTCAAAAACAATCTCCAACACACTAAAGTTAAACAAAGCTAGGAGAAAATGAAGAGAGTTGACAATTAATATAGTTTACAACAATTGTCCAAACTATGTAAACAGGTTACTGTAATTTAAATTGGCATACCTACAGTTGTCTTTCATTTTCAAATTTTTTAAATCATTTAAAAGCCACTTTAGTGAGAGGGGATAAAGAAAAGACATTTTGTCAGGAAATAAAATTTATAATTTTTTTGAGCTCTAATTTGGTTGGGTGGGTGCTGCATTTATGAAGATTTTTGAAAGATTGCTTCTCTGAGGAGCTGTCTTCATTTCTTGGGTTATCCCCAGGCTGCTGTCTGTTTTCTATTTTATTTATGTTGTTTACAAGTGACACCCAGAGTTCACACAAGGACTGGTGCATTTTAGAAAACTGTAGTTGTCTTTTGTAAGAGTTAAGATAAAGCCCAGGTATACATTTAAATCGAGTACAGTCGTAGGTTCTTCACTTATATCATTTGAGCTACTTTTGAAGTTGGAATTCCAGTAGGAGTGTTGTTCTTTTTTTAATTTAATATATTTTAAATAATTTGTTGTTTCTTCCATATCAGGTGTATTTCTTTGTTCATTTTATTAGTTTAAATTTGATCACTACAAAAAAGTCCCACTAGAGAGATTGGGGTAAGGTGAGTGGTGAGGGGCAGATTTATAGCAGGATTTATGCAACACAGAGTAGAGAACAGATATGCATTTCTTTTCTGAGAGGCAAGAAAATAAACTTGCTGTTATAATCTATTCTATGCTTTGACCATGGCTTTGTTTTTTTTTTAGTTTTTGTTCTCTTCTCCTTTTATTTTATAATTAGATTTCCTTTAGTTGTTAACTACTTGATGCTTACCTTCTGAGGCCAGAGCCTAAGTGGTATTTTCATTGTCTTTTGTCAATGTACCTTCATATATAATAATAATAATAAAATATTATTAATATAGCACCCTTCATTCATGAAATGCATCTCAAAGTGTTTTACAGATTAGATAAGAAATCAGCCACAAAGTTTAAAACTAAAGAAGTCATATAAAGTACACAATAAAAGTATAAAGCAGTAAATAATAGAACAATAAAATAAAAACAAAGAAAAAAAATACATTTAAAAAGTAAATAAACATGTCTTTAATAATCTTTTAAAAGCAGTAAGTGATCCAGTTTCTCAAATTTTATCCTGTAGTGTTTTTCCATAAGTTTAGGACATGATAGGTAAATACTGACACTCCATTATACAGGTACTAGCCAACCCGCGGCGTACCATACGCCACATAATTAGGCCAATTTTTTAATTATTTTTAAGCACAGGGAGAAAATTAACATTTGAAAAATCGGTAATGTAATAAATCAGCAAGAAAAGCAACATTGTAACAATGCACGGAACGAACCAACACACAATCGTCTGTGACTGAAAACTGGCGAACCCTCATCGCGCCTTCTCCTGCCAAACGGAGGGATGCGAGTGCACTGTGCTCAGGATTTCGGAGTGTGGAAGAGGAGCAGGAGAGAAGAAGGACGTCCATTCAGCTCCCTCCGTCATGCTAGTCTGCTGATTTCTCGTTCAGTATGCACTGCCCACTCATGTGTCCACCTCCAAGTCGTCACTGGAGTCGCTGTTGTTTTTACACA
Organism: Polypterus senegalus; assembly: GCF_016835505.1. Lineage (NCBI taxonomy): Eukaryota > Metazoa > Chordata > Cladistia > Polypteriformes > Polypteridae > Polypterus > Polypterus senegalus. Next base: position 38,237,505 of record NC_053161.1, read on the forward strand.
GTCCAGATGCACCTGTGACTCACGTAGACGTTTCATTGCTCTGTGCGGTTTTGGCTGCTTTTCTATATATAATCCACCAAGACACCCGACCATGGCAGTCGCGAGGTGGGAGGGGGGTGTGCACAAAGGGTAGGGACGCAACCAGTGGGAGCGTATGAGTCGCACTTAGTGGGAATTCCACTGTTTGCAGCCCGAATAGGGTTCAACGGCTTACCCACGCCTCTCTGCGCCTGGTAGACACACGCTCAATCTCATGCATAATTATTAATTGAATGCTAAACACTTCTGGAAAGACGCGGTTGTCTAAAATGGGTTGGTGTGAGAATACAACAGTAAGTGATTGAAAAGATGGAACTCTGGAGAGAGCAAAATACAACACAATAGTGAAGCGCGGCATAACAAACGCCGCATAATTAGTTATTGATGGTTGAACACTTCTGGAAAGACACAGTTGTCTAAAAAGGGAGGGTTTGAGGATACAACAGAAAGTGAATAAAAAGATGGAACTCTGGAGAGAGCAACATATAATTGTCCGTGAGTGAAGAAGATGCATGTTTGTCGCAGATGCAAATTGCTGTATGTAGCGTGTAAAACAGTTTGGTATGGTGCATGCGGTCGTGCGTTGTAACCGAAAACTCGGTTTTTAAAGACTGCTTACTTCATTGTGTTTTAACTTCAATTGTAAAGGATTGTTTTAAGGATCCCATGTGACTCCCCTCGCAAACCGTTTTACACGCTGCATATGGCGATTCACCTCCGTGAGAAACTTGCCTCTATGAACAGTCAACGTGGCTTGGAGGTGCCAGGAGTTGGTGGGCGTGGCTCCTTCCTGCGTGCGCCGTAGGTGTCTTACTTGTCTACGGCTCAGTGAATCCACGCCCCTTCCGGCGTGCTTTCCATGGTTGTCTTGCCTTAGTGAATTATATATATAGATATTTAACTCTGGGTATATGAAAAATAACTAAATTGCAAAGTTGTCATGGAAGTGTAAAAGTCAGAGGATCAACAATGTATGATGGTGCTAGACCATTAAGTGCTTAATAAATAAATAAAAGAATTTTAAAATTTATTTTGGAAGACACTGGCAACCAATGACAATTGTACAAAAGTGGTGTAACATGTTCTATTTTTTTGTTCTCATAAGTGTCCTGGCTGCTCCATTTTATATAACCTGTAGTTTTTTTAATGCTTATTTGGCAGCGGAAAATCTCACACCCATAATGTTACCTGTGGTGTTCCACAGGGCTCTGTGTTGATCTCCATCCTTTTCATCATTTACATGCTCCCCCTTTGAAGTGTCATTAGCAGACATGGTCTATCTTTTCATTGTTATGCTGATGACACTCAGCTTTATCTTAGGACTACTCCCACCTCCTCTACGGCTCCTCTGCCAACATCTACACTGACTATTTGTTTGGAGGAAATAGAGGCATGGATGAGGCTCAACTTCCTTCAGCTAAACAGATCTAAAACAGAAGCCATTTTAGTTGGCACACCACACCAGCTTCGTTCTACCATCACCAGTATCGCTTTTTCTGATAAAATGATTCCTCTTTCTACATTTGTTACAAATTTGGGTGTTAAAATGGACTCTCAACTCACTTTTGACACCCACATTAAACATCTCTGTAAGTCATCTTTTTACCATCTCAGGAACATTGCTAAACTCCGTCCAACACTTACCCTGGCAGATGCAGAGAGGCTTGTCCATGCCTTTGTCTCGTCCAGGCTGGATTACTGTAATGCGATCCTCATTGAGATTCCTGGCAAGAGTATCCATAGACTCCAGTACATTCAGAACAGCGCTGCCAGGATCCTGATGAGGGTGTGAAAGCATAACCACATCACTCCTATCTTGAAAACTCTTCACTGGCTCCCTGTACCACTAAGAATGTTGTACAAGGTTTCCCTCCTTACCCATCAGTGCATCTATGGATCTGCTCCCCTGTATTTACAGGAACTCCTTATCCCTCATACGTCCTCATGCACCCTTCGCTCTGTGCATACTAACATTCTTCAGGTTCCCAGAACTAAGCTTAGCAGTATGGGCGATAGGACCATTTCTTTGGTGGCACCTAGGATGTGGAATTCTCTCCCTGATTACCTGAGAGCCCCACAGTCGACCAATGCCTTCAAACGAAACCTAAAAACTTATCTTTTTAGAAAGGCATTTTGTTAAATTATTTCTATAGATTTCTTGTTTGTTAATTTATTCTGATTTTGTAGCACTTTGAGATTGTTAAATATAAAGCGCGATATAAATGAAATTTATTATTATTATTATTTTAGGTACGCCAGCAAAAAAGGTAGTTACAGGAATCAAGGCAATTAATAATAAAAGCATGTACTGTATCAGCTTTTCAGCATCTTTTACTGAAAGAAAAGGACTTACATTTGCTATGTTTATCAAAAGAAAAAAGGCTGTCTTAGTAATATTGTACAGTATATGATTTGTAAAACTTAAATTGCAGCCCATGTAAATCCTGAGATTTCTAACTTCAGATTTAGTCTGGGTGACCAAATTACCAAGCCTTGACTTTCTCCATCATTACTTGAGGACCAGTTATAATAACAGTTTTTTTCATCATTTACCTTCACAACATTATTGCACTGATTCAGATAATCCATTATAACTGAACCCTCAGGTTCTCCAGCTATGTGCAGTTGAATATCATCTGCAGACAACGAAAACTGACTCCTGAAAATATAACCAAGAGGAACCATATAAAGAGAAAAGTGAAGTGCACTGAGGATGCTACCTTGTGCTATTGCATAGTCATTTGGTAGAGATGAAGATAAAAACTCACCTAGTTTAACCTGAAAACTTCTTTCTGATATGTATGATTTACATTGATTTCTTACAGTGACAGAAAATCCTACTGTTTCTAAACATTGGAAGAAAATATTGTAATTAATTGTATCAAAAGCTGCAATTAATTCTAAAAGTATCAGAATGGAGATCTTTTTGAATATGCCTTAAGCCTCAGGTCATTAACTACCTTTAATAAAGCTGTCTCAGTACTATGATGTGCTTTAAAACCTGACTAATTTTAAAAACAATTGTAATTATTCAGAAATTCAATACAATTTTGCTCATAAAGGGAAGATTTGATATAGACCCATATTTATTGAGAGTAATAAAATCTATTTGAAAATAGTAAAAACAAGCAGTTAACCACAGCATGCTTTAAAGTTTGTGGGAACATAACTGTTGAGGTGATGTATTTATGATATGTAATATGTTCATCCTGCAAATAACTGATATGTCTGTTTAAAAAGTAAAATAGGGATACAGTCAGTAGGGTATGTGGAAGGTCTCAACTGGAGAACTATTCTGTTCAAACATCTCACTGAACAAATTCATCAAAGCCAAATAAATACTAATGGATATCCATGCATAGTGGAAAGACGTAAGAGATGTTCAAAATTGATTACATTCAGCAACAGATGCCTCTGCTGCAATTGCCTTTGTGGGGCTATTCAGGTTTTGAGTCTGAGAGGAAAGAAATTTAAAATTGTTTTCAATTTTGCTGATAATGTTTTAGCTGTCTTGCTTTACGTATAGACTCTCTGATTTTATGGCTATACTCTCCTTGTAAATTTCAAAATGTACTTCTAATCTAGAGTATGACTCTCTTAGTTTATGTAGTAAAGAAAAATGAGGGGCTTACGATATTGCTTTGTATAGGCCTCAGCTTAGACCTATTTCTTCAGTCTAAATTTTTTTGGAAATGGGATTTGGTTTTGGTTTAGAATATGGTTAATTTGGTATTTTGTTTTGAATTTCTGTTTTGAGAATTGGCATTTATGAGTAGGAAGGATTTATTTATTTATGTCCATATACTTCTGTTTGGAGTTTACAGTAATTTGAGTTGGTGTTTTTGATTTGATTTTCTTTTGTAACTGTTTTGTCTTCAACTTTTAACAGTTGTTTAACAAATATTTTGAATTTTCGTGGTTATTTAAGGGTGTAGGAATTATAATTAATTATTTTTAATACTTGATAATGGGTTCTAGGTTTTAGCTTATTGAATCCGGCATCTGGTACCTGCTGGTGCTGTGGTAATTCTAGTTTAAAAAAATAAGAAAATAACACAGAAGAATGTACACACTTAGCTTCTTTTAAAATTGGCTGACATTCATAATAATACAGTTGTGAAGACAATTCATAGCAGAGCATGATGTAGTTGTGAGGTTCCTGGAGTTGGCTTTGCCCAATTCAAGAGGACAGGAGGCATTTGTGGGCAGGAGAGATGTCTTTTATCTGTGGTAGGAAAGCTTCATATTTCAGTGCAGCTGCCAGAACGTTCTACTTTTCTCATGGCCTTTAGTTCCATAATGGGTTACAATCTTCTAATAATCTTTCAATTTTAAATAGCACAAAGTAACTGCTGGCCATAACTTGAACTGCCACAAGGCAAAGGGTTCATCTACTCTGCTCCATGTCTCTGTTCTTATCTTTATTTTGCCTTCTTCCTGTCAGATTCATTACATGGCTTAAAAGCTGTGTCTGTTTCATGGCCTCAGTTACCAGTTTTAAGTAAAATTATATAATGTGGAGATCACACTTCAAACCAAAGATTACTTTCAATTACTATGTGCAGCCCTACAGGCAAATATTGGTGAAAGCAAAGACGACTGGACAAAGGCAGTATAACTCCTAGCACTCTTTGCATTGAGTGAGACTGAAGGCCAAAATAAAACAGAGATGGAATGGTAAAGTGAGCCTGAAAATAAAGAAGTGCTTCAAGACAAGTGTTAGGAAAGATGTTACAAGTTGTAAGTTTGTTTCGTCACATTTCTGAAAGTTACCACTTTCTATTATTATTTCTTTTTAACATTGTGTCATTCTCAGTGATTTTCAATGAACACTGCTATTTCGTGACTGCAGATATGGCCTGCTGCTGAGCAACGTAGCATGCACTGATGTGGAATTTGCACAATTTATCCTCAATGTTCTACAGATTTTCTACTCTGCTTTATGGAAATAAGAGTCTAACCATTCTACGTACATTAAGCATCCCTTTTTCCTTATGCTGCTGAATGATATTTACTGCTTCCATTACACATTAATACAGTATCAATTATGTTATACGGTTAACTATGTATAGAATTTATGACTGAATTTCTTTTTTGTTCTTATGTTCTTCTTACATAATAGTGCTTGCATCAATAAAATTAAATGGAGCAAAATATCAAACCTCATGCAATTCTTATAACTATCTTCATTGATCAGATACAGCAGATCACAGGCCCATAGCATCAACATCTGTTTGTTAACCCTAGCTCACTGAACAGATGCAATCCAATAGTAACGTGCAAAAATATATTAAAAAATGCTGACAGATCCAAATTTTTACTAGGGAAAAATTGGCATTGTCTCAGCTATTCTCACTCAAGCTGCAGCAATAAGTGATGATCAGCAGAGTCTAAAATTTAAATGAGAGAGAGAGAGAGGAAATACTTGTCTATTTAATGTTACTGATTTTGTAGATGGAAGAATAATACATTATTTTACTGAGAAAGTGAAAACTTAAGTGTTGCTGAACTTATTATTTAGTCCATGTACAATTCATTATGAAGCTATGATTAATTTTCCTCCAAATACACCAAATAAAATTAATACTAGACAGAGAGCAAGCTAACAAGTTCAGTACTGTAGCTGAAGGAAGACTCCTTAGTTTCTTATAGTTGGAAATCCAGGCTTTTCACTAATACTTTTACTATTTTCCTTTAGCCTTATTGCTTTTCATTTATCTGAAACTTTTGCTTGCCTACATTAAATTCATTTTCTATTAAAATACTTCAAAATATATACTCTGAGGGTGTTGATGGAGAAGTATAGAAAAGGCCAGGAGTTGCATTGCATCTTTGTGGACTTGGAGAAAGCATATGACAGGGTGCATCGAGAGGAGTTGTGGCATGGTATAAGGAAGTCGGGAGTGGCAGAGAAGTATGTAAGAGTGATACAGGATATGTACAAGGGAAGTGAGACAGTGATTATATCTGAGGTAGGAGTGATGGAGGCATTCAAGGTGGAGGTGGGATTACATCAGGGATTGGCTCTGAGCCCTTTCTTATTTGCAGTGGTGATGGACAGGTTGACAGAGGAAATTAGACAGGAGTCCCCACGGACTATGATGTTTGCTGATGACATTGGGATCTGTAGCGAGAGTAGGGACCAGGTTGAGGAGACCCTGTAGAGGTGGAGATATGCTCTAGAGAGGAGAGGAATGAAGGTCAGTCGGAACAAGACAGAATACATGTGTGTAAATGAGAGGGACGTCAGAGAAGTGGTGAGGATGCAATGAGTAGAGTTGGCGAAGGTGGATGAGTTTAAATACTTGGGATCAACAGTATAGAGTAATGGGGATTGTGGAAGAGAGGTGAAAAAGAGAGTGCAGGCAGGGTGGAATGGGTGGAGAAGAGTGAGGAATTTGCAACAGACGGGTATCAGCAAGAGTCAAAGGGAAGGTCTACAGGACAGTAGTGAAACCAGCTTTGTTATATGGGTTGAAGATTAAAATTTTTTTCAAAATATACAATTATTTTTATGTGAAACATATTTAAACTTAATTTGATGTGACAGGGTTGTTTTGTTTTTCACTATGGACAAAACATTTCCTACAACATTTCTCTTCTTCTTTACAAAGGATGCTATAGTCAGTGATAATATCACAACACTCTGTGGCCTCTGCTTTTTCTTGCTAAAAAGCATAGAATTATGTCTCATGTTTTTTATAAATGAAACATTGTTGACAAATGGCCTGTGTTGTTCTCCGTCCATAACCTTTACAAACGCAGGATATCTGAATGGACAGACAATGTCTGTTTTGAATAGAACCAGTCCTAGTGTGAGGAAGTGAGGGTGGCCCTTTAATGAATTGGCACCCTATGCCCTGGGGTTAGTTTCTAGCTTGCAACCAATAACACCTAGATAGGCACAGGTTCCCCATTACTCTGAACTGAATAAGCAGCTTAGAAAATGAATGGATGATGTGCTTAGTAATTAAAGGTAGTGCCTCTTGTATTTAGTTTGCCAAGACACTATGTCCAGTAACATATTGTACAATTCTTGTAATGAGAAATATTTATAGAAGACACTGGCACACGTTTTTTCCCAGAACAGTTCCATCTGTTCAAATGTATCATGAAGTCTGCTCATCCTTTCAATTGAGTTCCAACTGTAACTGCTTTAGTCTTTTACTTACCCAGTTTCAGTTGTGAGTGGCTCCACATCTGACCTCTCAGCCTCCTGCTTATCCCCACATAAAGTTTCCATCCTCTCACAGTTCTCATTCACAGCCGATGGGAGAAGTGTCTCTATGGCTGCTTCTCATACTTTATTTTGTCATGCAGATGTGTGTTACTCCTCACTTGTTGCTGAGTTTCACAGGGTTTCGGTGGGATATGACAGGCCTTCAAATCCAATCAGTCCCAGCACTGACGTTAGTAATTTCATCCATTTTCAACTGAAATCAGTTTAAGTTGGTAAAAATAGGCTGTAATTTACTAAGCCTGTTAAAAGGTCACAAACTCCTCTTCTGCCAGTATAAATTTACATGCTTTTTGTTTTTTTATTTAACTTTGGCAGGAATTTTCCTATGTAGTCATGCTCATTCCAAGTTTAATATGTGCACACAGTACATTTTTAAATCTGTTTTTCATAAACATATACTAAAACCTAAACTGCATCTGTCAGTCATGTCAATTTTCATCTTCTGTGTAATGGAATTGACTGCCAAAAAAATAAACATCCATAACTCCTCAAATGACAAGAGCACGCATCAGAGATGGCCTTATAATGTAGTAAATGTTAAAGAGTTAACCATAAGAAAATTACACTATGTATAATTAGAAGAAAGACATCTCTTGTTCACAAACCTTGTCTTTCATAATTGGAAAATATTGCCTTTTAATTGATTGCAGATGTTCAATTGTTTTACTACAGGACAATAATGATTATTTCAGAAATGTTCTTGGAACAAGTGAGCAGCTGTTTTTATAGTATGTTTAGCTTCTTTTCACTAAAACAATAGTCCTTTGGATAGGATGGAACGTTTTTAATAATTTAGAAAAATAAAAAAAATAATTAAGAACTTTTTAAGAATATGTACTGCTTATCTGGGTCTTCAACATCGCACGGCTTTCTGCATTTTTGCAACGGTTACTATAATGTGCTTTTAGTGAAATCATCTCCAACCTCTACAAATGATACCTTTGATGTCATGTGAGCAAGAAGCTGAAAGAGAGTGCAGAAAATGCAGCTTGTTTGACCTAGTTTGAGTAAAAGACTCTTAGCAGGTCTGTGATGTTATGATGAAAGTTTGAATTATGGAAAATGATGGGAAAGTACCATTCAGAGTCAACCTGTCCAAGCAATAATTTATATGTGTTGATATACGTAATCATCAACTGAATTTATTTAAATGTAAAGTGATGTAGGAACATCATTTTAAAAATAAGCCACATATTAAACAATTGATTTAAAAAAATATATATATTTTTCTGTCTGGAAACACCAAATTAATAATGCTTTCATGTATTCTTTAACATTTCTGGTGTTTCGAAATACTTTATAATATGGCTTGAAACATAGATAAGCCTACTTTTATTTAACATAATCTGACTTTTAATTTATTTTAGCTAAGAATAAAAAACAGTTTTCACATCATAATATGTTAGTTCAGTGTTTTTAAACTATTTGTTATGTAAAGTGGATTTAAAAAAAATAAATAAATAAGTCACTTGTGCCAATCAGAGGCCAGTGGCTTTTTAAAAGAAGTAAGCCATCAAATATCTGTATAGGAAATAATAGATTAACTTAACTACTTTTTAGCACCTTTTTTCTAGTAAGTAACAGAATATATTAATGTAAATTAAGCCATTCATTAATTTCCTTTGAATGTAACGTAGGGACCAACTTTGTAGACAATTCAAATTTCATTAATTTTAAATTATTTTCAGAAATACATCTTATGGGTTTTAGTTTAATGATAAAAGGTTGCTATACTAGTAGAAAGGTTATCTTGAATTTTGTTTGTTGTTTTCCAGTTATTTCTTCACAATCATGGTATTGTGATGGGTGGCTCGGTCCCATGCCCGGCCGGGACACCCCTGCAACACTGGATCCTTGGAGCGGCCATGGGATGCACCCTATGTCCCCCAGAACACATGGTGGCAGCCCTCCTGGGGCTACATCGGGGCCACAGGTGTGGGACTTCAGGACTCAGACCTGTTGGGCTCCGTGGCCACAACCCGGAGAAGCTGCACGGCTTAACGTGCCTCTGGGGACTGGAATGCAGCCACACCCAGAAGTGCAGCCTAATTAGGCCAATTAACCACCTGGAGCACTTCCGGGAGGGCTATAAAAAGAGCCTGCAGCCACTACTCAAGGCCCAGAATCGGGAGGAAGAGGATGAGGTTGCCAGGGAGGAGTGGTTTGAGAAGGGAGAGTTTTTTTTGTGTGTTTGATGCTTATCTTTAAGTGCTTGTGGGACTGTGTATTGCATGTGGGGTTCACGGGGAAGACATGCCCCACAGATGAAGAAAATAAAAGTCTTGTGCCATTTTATACGTGCCTCTGGAGTGAGTCTGTGCCGGGTCAGCTGCTAGATAGCGCTAACTTCACAGTATATATTAATTTTCCTCATAAAACTGCATTCTAAAGTGAAACATATATTACAAATATTACAAAACAACTAGCCTGCTCTTGTATTTTGTACTGGAGCTATTGAGTACTGGGGTCCCAATATGAAAAAAAGCTTTAAAACTTACTGAATATACTTTAAAGCAGCAAAGCTTTCAGTTTAAGAAAACATGCCTTCTGTATTTCTGAAGCATGCGTGTGACAACAAAAGTAAACTGGAAATTAAAAATTTTATAACAGATTCTCGGGACTGTTTTCTTAAGGTAAGACTACGTTTCTTATTTGCTTGTCTGCTCACATAAGACATTGTGGTTGGACTTAGCACAATCCCCCACTTTGCCAAGATATATTTTGCTTATTATCCTACTTTTGCTTCTGCAGTTCTGTTTCTTCAATGGTTATGCTCTGCCATGGCTTATAACAGCAGTGTTATTATTTTACATAGCCTATGGACTAATATTTACACAGAGTAGCAGCGTAGTGAAAAGAAAATGTAACAGTTTCACTGAACTTTGTACAAATAACTGTAACAGAACTGCCTGCATTGTGCTTTTCTGTAGTGGTTATTTGCCCCTCATAGTTTACTGTAGTTCAGAAAAAGATATGTTCTTTTGGTTTTTATTTTTAAATACGCTGGCATAAAGGACATTTGACAATGGTGTTATCTTTGAACTAACTTTAAAAATAAAATTGGAATATTCTCCACACCAACCTGCTGCACTTCTTTATTTTAGTAACAAACAACATCTAACACTTTGAACAAGAGGTATGAGTTAACTAGTATCTCATTCAGCTTGTCAAGGCACAATGTATGATATACTGTAACTTGTATGTCAGTATATAGTCACTGTAGGCACAGCCAGCATGCTGGTGATCCCTGCTGCTAGGTCTCAGTTACCTACTACAGTGCTGCCATCTATTGAATGTAACAGCTTACAGAAAACAGAGTTAGTAATCGACTGTCTGTAGTTATGTCATCACGAAAAGGTATAGAGCTGCTGATGTCTTGAAGCAACTACATTTTCTGCAAGATAAATATTCTGATGATAATAACAGTTATCAAGATAGTCAGTTGGATGAAGTGGAACCTGTACGCTAAGGTACTGATGCAGGTGTTTTATCACAAGTGATGTGACTTGTCACGAGGGACAGAACTACATGAACATTGTGCCACCCACTAACTACCAAATGTATTGTGGACAAGTATTGACAGTGCAAAGAAATGCATTGCATTAAGAGCACTTATAATTTTAAGCTTGCACTTTTCATGGCGCCATGCTTTAAGCTGTCTCATTCAAATGCAGACTTTCAGTCAGAAATATAAAATAAACTAATTAACAGTTTCTTTACATTTTCTATCAGATTTTCTTACATTTTCAGAGTTTTGACAGAGTTACTGTTAATGATAAAATGTTTTGATAGAGTTCACTACTTATCATATCTGAATAGACCTGTGCTGTAGTTTCCTGGTAATAAACGGTCGAGCATGTGCTAGGCAAACCCATTGAAACAATAAATCTTAATTGAACTGATTACACTGCATTGTATATTTAATAAAAGCCTTAGATTTTTGCAAGAACCAAGCCACCTGCATGTTGCACTTTCTGTGGTGTGGTGCACATACGCATAATAAAAAAAAAATACTCATGAAATGAAAAGGGTATAGTGTGTGACATAATGAAAAAGGATGAAGCACCACAAAGTAAATATTGAATTTTGTAATTCATGATGAATCACTCTTGCTGAGCATGTTAATAAAATACAATACAATTTATTTTTGTATAGTCCAAAATCACACAAGGAGTGCCGCAATGGGCTTTAACAGACCCTACCTCTTGACAGCCCCCCAGCCTTGACTCTCTAAGAAGACAAGGAACAACTCCCAAAATAAAAACCCCAGTAGGGAAAAAATGGAAGAAACCTTGGGAAAGGTAGGTTGGGTGTGCAATGGGTGTCAAAAAGAAGGGGGTCAATACAATACACAGAACAGAACAAATCCTCAATACAGTATAAAAATAAAAATTTTAGAAGTACGTAGCAGAATTTAACAATGGATGACATCACATAATATGATTTGGATTTGTTTAGAGTCCTGGAGATCTCATCCATCAAGCTGCCTCTCCCATTTGGCCATTCCACAGCTGAAACAGTGCTGGGCCAGCCAATCCGATGAAAGGACCTCTCTTACCCATGATTCCAGCGATCCTCCATCAGGGATGAATTTACCATAAGCACATAACAACTTGGCAGGTGGGGTGGCACCAAGTGCCACATTTGAGTACCGAGAAGAGAAACAGAATAGGTGAGGGTTAGTATCAAATTATAACTGTCATGTTACTTATGTTTTAGTGCTAATGACTGACAACAGAGATGCAGTATGTACAGTAAATCAGCAGCTCTAGTCAGGATATGCTAAACTGAAGTAGTGAGTCTTCAGCCGGGATTTAAAAGCTGAGACCGAAGGGGCATCTCTTATTGTAGCAGGCAGACCATTCCACAGTTTAGGGGATCTTTAACTAAAAGCTCGACCTCCCACTGTTATTTTATTAATCCTTGGAATCATAAGATGACCAGCATCTTGAGATATTAATGTGCACTCTGGTTTGTAAGTCATGATAAGTTCAGACAAGTAAGCCGGACCTTGGCCATTTAATGCTTTATATGTTAAAAGGAGGATTTTGAAATCTGCCCTAAACTTAACCGGGAGCCAGTGTAAGGATTTAAGAACTGGAGTTATATGTTCGTATTTTCTTGTTCTTGTGATAATTCTTGCAGCAGCATCTTGGATTAACTGGAGGCTGTATAAAGAACAGTTTGAACATCCAGTGAACACCGTATTGCAGTAGTCAATACTACTAGAAATAAATGTATGAATTAATTGCTCAGAATCCTGTTTATTTAGAAAGCGCCTTAATTTCCTAACATTTTTAAGATGGAAGAAACATGATTTGGACAACTTTGTAATATGTGCTTTAAATGACATACTAGAGTCAAAGAGAACTCCGAGATTGCGGGCTGATTCAGTTACAACTGAGTTAAACAATGACAGAATATTGTTGTGATCAACGTCAATCCCTCCAACAATTAACATCTCTGTTTTATCTGTATTTAAAGACAAGTAGTTCTCATCCATCCAGTCCTTTAATTCACTAACACAACTAATTAAAGACAACATCGGAGAATCTTCATTTGATCTAAATGAAAGTTATAACAGGGTGTCATCTGGATACAAGTGAAAATTAACATTATGTTTCCTAATGATAGATCCCAGTGGAAGCATGTAAAGTGAAAAGAACTGAGTACATAGTTTTTGAGTGAAAAAACTCAGTGACATTCACTGATATGAATCAATGTACAAATACAGAGTAAGAGCTTGCAAACTCCAAGCCAAACCTGGCGCTGTGATTCAAGAATGACAGCTCTGCCCCACCACTCTGCCTATGATAAAACATCTGTACTGAACATACTAAACTTCAAACTGATTAAAACAAAATGTATGTCTATAATATCTGTTCAGTTCTCATCACTTGATTGCATGATACATGCATGTTCAATCTTTCTCTCACCATACCACTGAAACACACATATACGTTATCACATCAGTGGTACTTGGCAAAATCTTTGCAAAATAACAAAAAGCTTCTGTATAATGAAACAATGTGAACGATGGTGTGTGACTTTTTTCAGTTATTATTGACTAGCTGAATAGAGTCAGCCATTCGTATCTGAGCATCAACATTCAATAATACCAATAACAGTGCATGCTACTGATTTTCCAAGGTGAATACACACCCCTATCCCTGTAAGGTTGCTGTGGAGAAAGATCAGCAGTGAAGGGAAGTGCACAGCTCCTGGTTTTATATTCTTTATTTTATTATGAATCAAGTTACTAATGCAGACACCCCATGGACAATTTGATTTTAATTGTTCACCTAATTGTTGCTCATTTCATATGCTATCAGGTGATTTTGATTGTTGTATATAGATGAGAGTGTAATTTTCTGGGAAAGAATTAAGGTAAGAGAAGTCTTTTAAATTTCTTGGAAGTTGAACTGAAGAAGACGGGGGACTAACAAGGCAAGTGCAAGCAAAATTTCAGTGCATGCCAAAAGGTCACAGGAATGGTCTAGGACAAATAGATTGCAGTTAAAGATAAAAACACTCCTCTACAAAACAATGATTAAACTCACTCTAACATATGATACAGAAACAATAAGAAAACTGGAGATTATGGAGATATGGGGGAGTAACATTGCAGACAGGAGGTATAATGAAGAAATCAAACAGGACATGAAAGTGAGGATTATTTGAGTTAAAATTAAAGATCAAAGATAAGATGATATGGCTATGTGTAAAGAATGTATTATAGAAATTTAGTAAAATGGGAAGCTCAACAGAAACAGGAAGGACAAAGATCAAGAGGAAAATCAAGGTAGTGATGGATACATTTGCATCAAAGAAGATAGCCAAGAGATAAACCTGCACTTAGCAAAAAAAAATATAGGAAAAAATGTAAGATTCCTTTCAGGTAGGATGTGGCTGTATATCATCAGAGAAATCCAGGTCTTCGGCGAAAGTAACCCCAGTTACTTCCAATGGCTAAATTCTTATTTACACATCATGTGTAACCACTTCATTTTTCAAAACAAGGACAAATTTTATTATAAGCTGCAAGAATGTTTTGAAAGAATTCTTGTTAGAAAAGGGCTGTCTACAGCATATATGTTATATAAAGTATTCTAATATTATGTATTTATATTAAATTAAACAGCAGTATTGTTTCTGATTTCTAGACCCCACTATGCCAGAAAGATACAGCTATTCATGTAGATGTTTACTTAACTTGTTCCCTTGTGAACTTGGATATTTTTTGTTGGTGATTCAGATAAAACAAACGTCAACTCCCATCAATCTATATTTTAAAATGGGCTATAAAATAACAAATTATATAAATATTTTAGCTTATTATGCAATAAAATTGAAATCTGAAAAATCAGCAGCTAAGACATTATTCACAAACTATGCTTATTTAGCCAAATTGTTTTTGCTATTTGAAAACCCAATAACTAGTGCAGATAAAAAAACTGACTCATGTATTTCATGATTTTTTTTATTACCTGTTAAAGGATTCTGGTATTAGGGCTAAACTAAACATTGGCTAGGTTAAGAATGCAATTAAAGTCATCGACTACTTAAGCTTTATGAGTATACTTGTTAGGGAATGAATATTATAAAATTGTACATAAACTCTCCATCACATGTTCAGGAAATGTATATGTAAGTAACCTAGGTCTGAAATTACCTTTGATGCTACACAAAAAATTGACTTGTGTTGTTAGTTTAAGCAATATGCATAATTGTATCGTTGTAAGGAATCTGTGTCTTGGCATCAATGGATGGAGTCATTTTATTATTTTTTGGAGATTTTTATTATTAACTTAGTAATGCAGTTGTTCTTTAATTGTATGGTTCCTGCCATTTTGTGACAATCTTTGCTTGGACACATTTGTGTTTTTTATGATTGCTGTTCCTACTGTTAGTCACATAACATGTCATACCCAGCATTGCATTGGACTCTTTAAAAAAAAATTAGGATAGGAGAAATTAAAAACAAACTAGTATTAGGACCTTTTTACAATGCCTGCTTTTATATTTTCCCTCTTTTATTGTCCCAGGCCTATATTCTGACAATGATTTCCCCCAGTACTAAACTACTTCCATTTTCAGGTCGTGTTCTGGCTTTATTAACTTCTGAAAGCTTGTTCCTTCCCTGGTGATTCATAACAATTATAATATTGTTAGCTCTGTACAACACCTTTTCAATAGTGTATGATACTAATGACACTACAAAAAATACAGGTTCATTTTTAGTTTTTGTAATGAAAATAGAGTATAACATTTGTCTTACCCAGAAAGTGTGAATATTTTCAAAATATATCAGAAGAGAAGAGAATCTCACTCCTGTGTAGGCCTGATTTTATACCAGTTATCATGGTGCAATGTGTTAAACAAGATCACCTACCAAACAATGCAAAACGAAACAAAAAAGGTAAAATTATACAACAAATGTGTTGAAGTGCAGTGAAACAAGAAACTAACAGAGCACCCCCCCAGTTCTCAATGCTGCCCAAGTTGAAACAGTTTTAACAATTCAGTAGTATGTACAGTATATATTTTGCAGGGACACCTCTACTCTGTTCTGGACTGTAACCTTTCCAGTAAATTAAGGTACTGAATCAGAGATTTGTAAAGCTTTGTATGTTAGGTGACCTCCCATATACACTGGGGTTGACCCAGAAGTCCATTATGCAAACATGCACATGGCAAGTGGCGTAGGGTGAAAGACATTAAAAAAGGGATGACCTTGCAGCTGTATAACTATAGATTGTGCTATTGAAAGGCCACCGTCTGTCATACTTAATTAGTCTTCAGAAAACTTAGGTTAGCTTTCTTTCACTTTCAAGGAACTGATAAGTACAAGTTCTTAGTTGATCACCCATAAATTGTCCCAACATACTCAATATGCAGTCTCTGCCATGGTTCGTTAGATCATTCCTGTATTCAATATCCTTGCCCAGGTTGCACCACCAAACATAACTTCTAGCCAGGGCCTTCATTTGTGATATGCTTGGATAAAACTGGCACCTTAATGTTAAAATGCACAATATGCTTTCATAACCATTTGCACATATTTTTACATAGTTTTTTCAGATGTTTCTATTGTATGTTTGGCATCATGATTCCCTTGTCGGTGTGCATTGAAAAAGTCACCTTACTGTGATCATGTTAACATACGGGGTGTGGAGCATGTGCTATCACATGATGTTTTAAAAGCTATATTGCATGGGTTATGCCCATTGTAGGGAACTCTCTTACTTATTTTTTTGTATTAAAGAAAGAATTATTATATATTTGCTTTGTTTTTAGTGTAAAAGAACTGGTGCTATTTAAGGTGTAGGAAAATCCAGTGTTTGTTTTGCTTCCTTTTTTTGTTTGAAAATGATAGGTCTGTACTTGTACTGATACAAGTATACCAAAAATGCACTGTTGAAATGCTATATGAACAGTGGTTTTTTTTTACATTAAGGGTCAGCAATGTATTTTTCTTACATATCTTGAGCAGAATAAGTAATAAGCTTACCTTAGTAATCAAACTTATTCCTAAAAAGATTTTTAAAACCTCAGCTTTATCCTCTACAACTATGTTTTCCTAATTTGTTCAATACAGGAGAAAGAAGGGTGAAATGACACCTTTTATTGGCTAACTAAATAGATTACAAATTCAAGCTTTCAAGGCAGCTAAGGCCCCTTCATCAGGCCTTGCTTGCCTTTGCAATCTATTTAGTTAGCCAATAAAAGGTGTCACCCTTCTTTCTCCTGTATGAATCTATGGCTAACAGGGTACAACACTCTACTGCTAATTTGCTCAATGTAATTACATATCTAGAAAAATCATAATTGTTTAAATACGTGAAATTGTATTCATGCTGGGTGCTGCAGGCCGATTTCCAACTGATGGCTATACCATTTGGCCCTACAGTGTTCTCCATATACATTTAAATGTGTGTATGCATGTACAACCTGAATGCTGCAATTTACTAAAGAGGACTGATCTGACAACAACCTGTTGTCACTTTTTAATTGCACGTTTACATATCCAGTTTGAGCTTTTCCTATTAGAGACCATGTAGTACACGCCATTGAAGAAGTAGGGAAAGTCTAATACCATTTACTTCCATAAAGGTAGCCATAGTTATCTGAAAGAAAGAAAGAAAGAAAGAAAGAAAGAAAGAAAGAAAGAAAAGAGGTCAATATTAGGAATGAATTATACACAAGACATTATGCTGCATCTTGTTTCTCAACTCTTTGTTGAGGAAGATTGCACTACTTTTGCAAAAGATACTAAGGAAGCCTACATATGCTCCTTCCCATAGTGTGATGCTCCTGTTTCAATGAAGCTCAGAATGCTGGTGCGGGAAATACAGATATGTCTGTTGAGAATATTTTTTTCCAATGTTTGTTGGCCTTGCAATGACCAGCAAATATCTGGCCGCAAAGAAAGTAGTGCTACTGCTGGACGTACAGCGTGCAATTTGAGTTGTGCAAAATGTAGTCTGCATATACTTTTCAAGTTATTATGGATTGTCCTTTTTTATCTCAGATTTTTTTTATTTTAAACTTGAGGTGTTTCAGCCTTTATTTCAATTTAGGCATATCGGAGAAAATACATTTTCCCGAGCAGCTGATGGATGCAAGCCATTCACTTTATAAAGTGTTCAAATCTATACGGCTGTGTTTTGTCCGAGGAGGATGATGTCCGGGGGTATCACAATGGCCTGATGCTAATCGACATATGAAATAAAAAATGATTTAATGAATGACAAAGAAGAAGATTTTGCTTCTGTAGAGTTTAGGGTCTAAAGCAAAATGAAGAGCTCTCTCATTTTAATCACAGCCCTATTATCTTACATACTGCAGCTAGTCAATATGCTATCTTTTGTGCAGCTCGGTAAGTTTGTTAGAATCTCAAAGGACAGATATACTTTCCTACACCTCCTTAAAATGTGAATGTCTATAAGTTTTGCTCACTTGCCTTTATTATGCTTGTATCTTCTTTTCCAAAATCATAGTAAATCAGACTGCAGCTTTGTGGATTCTAAATCTAAAGCATTTAAGACATTCATATCAATAAAGATCAGATAACGTTTATGTTTGCCTTATGTTTCAATGTCCAAATGTCCAATGTCAAAAGTCAGCTAAATAAAATGAACAAAACAGGAACCAAACCTCTAAGAGAGACCCCTCCATTTAAGGGCACACTGATATATATGTATGTTTATTCATACCAGCAGAAGTTTGAGTTTCTAGTTAAGCTAACGGGTACATTTGTGCATATAATAGGAACCTGGAGCACCAAGAGGAAAGGATCAACTGCAGACTCCATACAGACATTGATCTAGAATTGATCAGATCAGGAATGGAACCCGAGTCCCTGGCAGTGTTAAGCAGCAGTGCTGAATAGTACATCATGGTATGGTACAAACCATTTTGTTTTACTGCTGCCTTGTTTATTGCATTTTAATAAGCAGTACATTTTTTAATGTTTGGGGTGAACATTTAATGCTTCAAAATTATGCGTTTTTTGCTCATAATTTATAGTACTGATTTTGTAATTAAACAAAAACTAGATGATAGCTGATAGATGCTTTTTTTTGCCCTTCTCAGTTTTATATATATATATATATATATATATATATATATATATATATATATATATATATATATATACAATAGGGGGCGCTCTCTCTCCCTTGAACCCCTGTCCACGACTCCAGACACCAGGTAAAAGTCCTCAAGTTTACTTTATTTTGTCGCCACAGTGCACAAAGCACACTCTCCACCACAATACTCATTAAATTACAATAAACCACAATAATAAACAATCCTCCAGCTCCCAGACGCGTTGCCACCCTTCCACCCAGCTCAGCTCATTGTCTGTGAGTTCCCATAGTCCTTTTATACCTCCTGACCCGGAAGTGTTTCTGCCCAATAGTCCACAAGTCCTTATTCCTTCCGGGTCAGGGTAAATAGTCCCTTTCTTCAACCCGGAAGTCCGTCGCTCTTCCTGTGACGAACCTCCGGGTCACAGGGCACGAAGAAGCCCTCGGTCCTCCCTGCAGCTCCCTCCTGTGGCCCCCACGGCATCCAGCAGGGCTTTGCATAAAACTCCAATGTCCATGATGCCCTGCTGGTCTTCTGGGACCTCCACGCTGCAAGGAGGGCTCCACCTGGCGGCTTGGGGGTATTGGCCGGGATAAATGGCTGGCCATCCATCACAATATATATATATATATATATATATATATATATATATATATATATATATATATACTAATAAAAGGCAAAGCCCTCACTCACTCACTCACTCACTCACTCACTCACTGACTCATCACTAATTCTCCAACTTCCCGTGTGGGTGGAAGGCTGAAATTTGGCAGGTTGATTCCTTACAGCTTCCTTACAAAAGTTGGACAGGTTTTATATCGAAATTCTACGCGTAATGGTCATAACTGGAAGCAGTTTTCTCCATTTACTGTAATGGAGATGAGCTTCAACGCCGTGGGGCGGAGTTTCGTGTGACATCATCACGCCTCCCACGTAATCACGCAGTACATAGAAAACCAGGAAGACCTCAAAAAGCGCTCAAGAAAACATGCATTATATAATTGAGAAGGCAGCGAAACAATAAGAAGCGAGTTCTGCTACTTGAAACAAAGCACGATGTAAACCTACACTTTAAATTAAGTTCATAGACAGGCTGCGCTGGCGTTTGTAATTTAGTGCCTGCCCATATAAGGCCATCCGTCAGCGGCAATCCAATAGCAAACTGCCACGGGTAAATATTCACGGGTGAAGGACTGTGCTTATGGAGAGGAAGATGAGATGGTCAGGGTGGTGTTTGACACAAACTCAGCGAAACTGCCAGAGAAAGTTTTAAGTGCCAGGACTAAGGTAACATTAAATAAAGCTATGGACATAGCACGAGATGGCACCAGCACAGCTGGGAACCTTCGATGCAAGTACACCGAGTGGCTCACGTGAACTGATGCAGTGCACAGATAAAAAGCAACAGTTCCAAAGAGCTGAACAAAACCGAATTACACAATTGAAAAGGCAGCAAAAATATGAAGCGTCTGATAAGCATATTCATAAATGCAGCTACTGTGGAAACAAAGCACACGGTGGAAAAAGTCAATGTCCCGCTAAAGGAAGACAGCGTAAAAAAAAAACCCGTGCATGCAGTTTGTCACATCACAGATAAAAAGGAAGACGAGCTGTTTATTGATGCAGTAAGGAACTAATCGATGAATGAAACCTCTTATCTTTACAACGATTGACAAACACGGAATGTAACTTGAACACATCGTACAAATACGAGCCTGATTGAAAGAAATAATGATAATCAAATCCTTGATGACAGCAACATTCAATAACACTCACAAAACAATTACTGTATATTGACAATCATGTTACGTTATTTTTAAAATGTTCCCTTTTCTTTTCATAACTTCTACTTCTCCACTGCGATACGGGTATATATATAAATGTATATCTATAGCCCGATCTACAATACATACTTTAGCATAGACAAGCGGTGGCGCAATTGTAGAGTCTTAAGCCTCTAACGCCGACATTGAGGTTCGATTCCCGAGAGGGATGTACTGACTATGTAGCGCTACCGATTCATTTTACCTTCCCATCTCCTTGGTTTGGGACGTATGAAAAATATTAGGTTAACGAGAATCATGTTACGTTATTTTTAAAATTTTCCCTTTCTTAGCACAAGCACAGTTGAGAAGCTTCGATGCATGTACTCCATAACGCGTTAAAAAATAACGCATTTAATCACACTTTCAATTCCAAGCAAACGGGAACTTTTGTCAATGCATGATTTCCTGGTACATCCATTACACTGATGCACACATCACAGCTACAAAAATGTTAGAGTCGGAATAAAGCGCGTTCCTACGACTGATCATTTCGACTACCCGAAAGCCTTGATAAAAGCATGGTTTTGTGCACACTGAAAAGCAAGCAAAATTAGATGCATTACAGAAAGCGGACTTTGTGGCTCTTACTGGGGATCATTGGACTTCCGTGACCGTTAGTAATTCTAAATACATCTAATTACAAAATGTTCAATGATCACACTGTTTTAGCCTAATGTACAAAATAATTTTGGCTAATGTTACTCAGAGTTTAAAGAGTAAGCTGGTCAAATTACCTTTTATGTTTCTGACTTATTTTTTTGCGAAGAAAAACTGCACTTTATGGTGAAATTTTGGTTATTATTATTTAAAGACAATACTATTCTGAAAATGTACTTAAAGTACTTAAACTACCACTTTATTTTTAAGTCTGCCCAATTTTAACCAGGGATGATATTTTTGTTTCTGTTTTGAATTCAAATGCAGTTTAAAGCTTTTTTTCAGAAATTAAAACAGCTTCAGTTTACAATATTCATGTCCATGTCTATTATTTGATTCTGTAAGCCCACTAAAACCGTTTTAAATAAAAAAAAAAAATTTGCGATTTGGGGCAAATTTACGTGTCGATTACATACGATTAATCAAGATTAATTCTTACACAGCCTCTAATTAATTGGATTAATTTTTTAATCGAGTCCCACCTAATATATATATGTAGATATATATATGTAGATTTGTATATATATATGTGTATATACAGTATATATGTAGATATGTATATGTTGTATATACAGTATGTATATATGTGTGTGTGTATATGTATATATATATATATGTATGTATATATGTGTATATATATATATATATATATATATATATGTTTATATGTATATATATGTTTATATATGTGTCTGTGTGTGTGTATATATATATATATATATATATATATATATATATATATATATATAGCAACACTCATGACAATTACAAAACAATTACATTGTCAATCATGTTACGTTATTATTAAAATGTTTCCTTTTCTTTTTACTTCTCCACTGCCAATGCAGCTATTTTATATATATATATATATATATATATATATATATATATATATATATATATATATATATGACAACAACACTCATATCAATGACAAAACAATTACATTAACAATCATCTTACGTTATTTTTAAAATGTTTGCTTTTCTTTTTCATAACTTCTTTAACACACTACTTCTCCTTTCTGGCCTGGTATTCTGCTAGTATATATATATATTGTGAGATGTGACCGGCTTGTCATCTCAGCCAATACCCCCAGGCCGCCAGACGGAGCCCTCTCTGCAGTATGGAGGTGCCCTGAAGACCAGCAGAGTGTCATGGAATAT
This sequence comes from Polypterus senegalus, assembly GCF_016835505.1. NCBI lineage: Eukaryota > Metazoa > Chordata > Cladistia > Polypteriformes > Polypteridae > Polypterus > Polypterus senegalus. Next base: position 38,260,028 of record NC_053161.1, read on the forward strand.
GTAGTTTTTATCCTCAGCCCTGCTGGATACCACAGGGGCCGCAAGAGGGAGCTGCAGGGAGGACCAAAGACTTATTTGTGCCCTATGACCCGGAAGTTTGTCAAGGGAAGAGTGACGGACTTCCGGGCTGAAGAAAAGAACTTTTACCTGACCCGGAAGTGATACAGGATCACATGGACTGGGGATTGGGAACGCTTCCGGGTCAGGGAATATAAAAGGACTGTGAGAGCTCCCAGACGGCCAGCTGAGCTGGGTGGAAGGGTGGCAATGCGTCTGGGAGTTGGAGGATTGTGTATTATTGTAGTATTGTGTAGTATATGAGTATTGTGGAGGCGAGGGTGCTTTGTGCACTGTGGCATTTGAATAAAATCAATATTTGGAGTTTTACCTGGTGTCTGGAGTCGTGGACAGCAGCCAGAGAGCCGTTAGAGAAGGTGAGGGCCTACGTGCGGCGATTTGGTGGGGAGCCTCCCGAGATGAATAATGCAGCGATACAGGTAAGCGAGACCCGCATCGTACATAATAGAGGGACGCAGTGTGATCCGGGCCTGCGTTTAATAAGTAGCGGGTGCCAGTACACGGCGTGCCCTACAAGTGAGGTCGGAACAATGACAGACCGGTCAGGGGAAGGATCATTCGAGCCGGGGCAGCTGGATAGCTGGCCGCCACCGGTCAATTATAAAAAAAAAAAGGGGTGCAGACAGTAAAAGGGCTTTCTTTGTTTAATAGAGAGACCCAGACTGTGAACAAGCTCCAAATAAAACAGGAAAACTCTAAGTTAAAGCAGGAGTCTCCTGACAAAGTGGATAAGGGCCATAAGAATGTAAAGGCGGCCGGGGAATTCTCCTCAGCGGAGAAGGGGGCGGCGCCAGAAGTACCCAGGTGCTTCAAGTCCCACAGAGAGAGACTACCAAGGGGACCGCAGCTGTGCTATGAATGCCGCAGACCGGGACACAAGTGGAGAGGTTGCCCTAGGAGAGCAGAAAAACGAAATATTTATTTATACAATGTTCCTCCTAGGTTTACACGGGAGTGGCAACTGCATCGCCGGGACCCGGTCTTTGGATTTCCTTGGGGGAAGATGTCCCGTGTGGGACAAGACGCGCAAAACCTTGGTTTTCCGCTGGGGGAGGAATACTGTGAAATGTGGCCAGCTTGTCATCCCGGCCAATACCCCCAGGCCGCCAGATGGAGCCCTCCCTGCAGTATGGAGGTGCCCCGAAGACCAGCAGGGAGTCATGGAATATGTAGTTTTTATCCTCAGCCCTGCTGGATACCACAGGGGCCGCAAGAGGGAGCTGCAGGGAGGACCAAAGACTTATTTGTGCCCTATGACCCGGAAGTTTGTCAAGGGAAGAGTGATGGACTTCCGGGCTGAAGAAAAGAACTTTTACCTGACCCGGAAGAGATACAGGATCACATGGACTGGGGATTGGGAACGCTTCCGGGTCAGGGAATATAAAAGGACTGTGAGAGCTCCCAGACTGCGAGCTGAGCTGGGTGAAAGAGTGGCAACGAGTCTAGCAGGAGGATTGTGTATTATTGTAGTATTGTGTAGTATATGAGTGTTGTGGAAGAGAGGGTGCTTTGTGCACTGTGGCATTTGAATAAAGTCAACATTTGGACTTTTACCCCTTGACAGGGGTTCAAGGGATATATACAGTGGTACAGATATATATACAGTGGTACCTCGGTATATGACCGCTTTGCAATAAGTCCAACTTGGTATACATTCTGTTTGGACACGAAAAATTTTGCTTGGTATACGACCTTTGTTTGGAATACGACTTGCATGCTACCCTTATTTACCTCTCTCGAGACAAAGCCACAACTGCCCATGAGCATCAGTGCACCAGGTGCTAGCATTCAGTGAACAAATCAGCGCTATAACTCTCTGTGAATTTTCACGTGTAGTATAGCAGGTCCACAGCTCCTGTCAAAGGCCAGTTTTAAAATAAATAATCACCACGTTCGCGGCTTGGTGAGGGGGTGTGGTGGCTCTGCAAGTGGATAGTATTGGGCTGAAGTGGTTCTCAGGGCGATTCGCGATTTGAGTTGTCGCAGTAGGGGGCAGTAGTGCTCCCTTGAACCCTCAGATACCACGCCAAACACCTGGTAAAATTGCCACAATGATTATATTTATTATAACAATGTGCACTAAGCACCCTCCACTCCACACTATTCATAAACCACAATACAATAATCAATCAATAATCCTCCACTCCCAGACGCGTTGCCCTCCTACCACCCAGCTCAGCTCACTGTCTGGGAGTTCCCAGAGTCCTTTTATTCCCCCTGACCCGGAAGTCTTTCTGCCCAACAGTTCCACAAGTCCTTATCCATTCCGGGTCAGGGTAAACAGTACTTTTCTTCACCCCGGAAGCCCGTCGCTCTTCCTGTGACGAACTTCCGGGTCATGGTGCCCAAATGAGTCCATTGGTCTCCCGACAGCGACTCCCAGTGGCCCCCAAGGTATCCAGCAGGGCTGTGTATAAAAACTACATAGTCCATGAGGCCCTGCTGGAATTGGGCCCGTGATATGCTCTCAGGAGAGCTCCTCCTAGCGGCCAGGGGGTGAGGGCCGGAGTAAAATGCCGGCAATCCACCACAGAGTGTTTCTCACCTAAGTGCACAGGTGACAGACCATCCGCATTCGTGATTGTTCCTGGGGCTGCTGATTTTAGCTGCCATGCCCTCTTGATAAACAAAAGCGCAAGTTGGCTAGAAGGGGAGGAAAAAGAAAGAAAGAAAGAATGGACGGACAGACGGGAGGTTGTAGGAGAAAGGAGGAAGCAGGAGAGCGCGAGCGCAGAGGCAGGCAGGCTCGCATTACAACTGAACAGGGAGCCTGGGTGTTGGCCCAACACCCTGGGAATAGTAGTAGTGGTCACTCCGGCCTACCGGAGCCAGGGATCGGAGAGTTGAACTGAACAGCTAAAGTAGGTAGAGTGATGGTCAGCTGCAAGGAGGGCGACTCCCCTGTTGAGAAGCCCAGAGGGGGGGAAGCAGGGGAGCCGGCAGGTAAAAAGGTATCGGGCTTCTTGTTGGTTTTTTTTAAAGAATGCTTCCTGCTGTATTTTAACCTCGTTGTTTTTAAGAAGATTTTTTTCTATTGTTTTTAACCTCCACGTTTCACTTCTGATTTTATGGATTTATTCATTGGAACTTTGAACACTGCAACCTTGTTTTGTTGATTGTTTTAATAAAAGCACTTTGTACTTTTTCACCATCCCGTGCTTTATTGTGCCTCACTGCTAAGCTCATTGGTAACATTACTGACGGTGTAGGGTTCAAGGGCTCCCAGACAGCAGATGGGAGCATAATGCAAGCCTGCATCGTCACAACGTGATTTTGTGTTTTTTCACGTAAATTTGAATTGATTGTTGAAAAGTATGAAGGTGGCATACATATCCGGGACATGAGTGCTGCATACCGTATGCTGAGAACGACGGTATCTACAATTGTGAAAAACAAAGACATTATTAAAAAGTAAAGTGAGGTTAAATTTTCATTTATTTCATCTAATTGCTTTTGTATTTATGTATTTTAGTATTAAGCAGTGTTTAAATTATTTTATACAACCCCATCAATGTATAATATGCCAATAACAATAGGATTTTTTTCATGGGAACGGATTAATCATTCTTCCATTATTTCTTATGGGAAAAATTTGTTTGGTATACGTCCTGTTTGGTATAAGTCCAAGGACCTGGAACGGATTAAAGATGTATACTGAGGTACCACTGTATATATATATATATATACTGTATATATATATATATATATATATATATATATATATATATATATATATATATATATATATATATATATATATATATATATATATATATATATATATATATATATATATATATAGTGGACCCGGCCTGGACACAGACAGGCAGACATGTTGTTTATCACCACCACACATGTATTATTTACAATATTTACAAAGGATTTATGTGCACCACAAACCCCAACACAGTCCTGGCCAACCATTGCCTTCTCTTCGGGCTGCCTCCACACTCTCTGCTCCTGCCTCGTCCTGCTTCCACCCGACTCCAGCCTTGAATGAAGGGAGATGGCCCCTTTTATATGCTCCCGGATGAGCTCCAGGTGGTTCCCGGCATTCCCCTCTGGACACACCCCAGTGTGGCGGAAATGCCGGCTGTTCTCCCGGAAGCTCTCCGGGTGTCCCTCCTCTTCTTCCCCCCAGCACTTCCTGGTGTGCCGGAAGTGCTGAGGATATATACAGTATCTCAGAAAAGTGAGTACACTCTTCACATTTTTGTAAATATTTTATTATATCTTTTCATGGGACAACACTGAAGATATGACACTTTGATACAATGTAAAGTAGTCCATGTAAAACTTGTATAATAACAGTGTAAATTTGCTGTCCCCTCAAAATAACTCAACACACAGCAATTAATGTCTAAACCACTGTCAACAAAACTGAGTACACTCCTAATTGAAAAATGTCCAAAATGTACCCAAAGTGTCAATAATTTGTGTGGCCACCATTATTTTTCAGCATTGCCTTAACTCTCTTAGGTATGGAGTTAACTAGAGCTTCACAGGTTGCCACTGGAATCCTCTTCCACTCCTCCATGACGACATCACGGAGCTGGTGGATGTTAGAGACCTTGCGCTCCTCTACCATCCATTTGAGGATGCCCCACAGATGCTCAATAGGGTTTAGGTCTGGAGACATGCTTGGCCAGTCCAGCACCTTTACCCTCAGTTTCTTTAGCAAGGCAGTGGTCGTCTTGGAGGTGTGTTTGGGGTTGTTATCATGTTGGAATACTGCCCTGCGGCCCAAGGGAGGGGATCATGCTCTGCATCAGTATGTCACAGTACATGATGGCATTCATGGTTCCCTCAATGAACTGTAGCTTCCCACTGCCGGCAGCAATTGTGCAGTCCCAAACCATGACACTCCCACCACCATGCTTGACTGTAGGCAAGACACACTTGTCTTTGTACTCCTCACCTGGTTGCCTCCACACACGCTTGACACCATCTGAACCAAATAAGTTTATCTTGGTCTCATCAGACCCATAGGACATGGTTCCAGTAATCCATGTCCCTAGTCTGCTTGTCTTCAGCAAACTGTTTGCGGGCTTTCTTGTGCATCATCTTTAGAAGAGGCTTCCATCTGGGACGACAGCCATGCAGACCAATTGGATGCAGTGTGCGGCGTATGGTCTGAGCACTGACAGGCTGACCCCCGACCCCTTCAACCTCTGCAGCAATGCTGGCAGCACTCATACATCTATGTTCAAAAGACACCCTCTGTATATGACACTGAGCACGTGCACTCAACTTCTTTGGTCGACCATGGTGAGGCCTGTTCTGAGTTTAACCTGTCCTGTTAAACCACTGTATGGTCTTGGCCACCGTGCTGCAGCTCAGTTTCAGGGTGTTGGCAATCTTCTTATTGCCTAGGCCATCTTTATGTAGAGCAACAATTCTTTTTTTCAGATCCTCAGAGAGTTCTTTGCCATGAGGTGCCATGTTGAACTTCCAGTGACCAGTATGAGACAGAGTGAAAGCGATAACACCAAATTTAACACACCTGCTCCCCATTCACACCTGAGACCTTGTAACACTAACAAGTCACATGACACCAGGGAGGGAAAACGGCTAATTGGGCACAATTTGGACATTTTTCACTTAGGGGTGTACTCCTAGGGGTGTACTTAGGGAGATACTGTATATATATTCAATACTAAAGTGACCAGAATCTCATTTTAAAATAATTCTGTTCAGCACACAAAACCCATTTGATGATCAATGCTTGTTAACATATGGACAAATTTAAAAAAAATATTTTTAACACATACATTTTTTATCTATGTTATGGGTAAGTATCACAAAGAAAAAAACAGAGAGGCAGAAATATTTGAAAAGGTTTTTAAATACTGTATTTAGTTAATTTTAAATGGTAGATAATGAATAAACCTTGTTTTGTAGCCGATGATGAACAACCCACAGATTTTCAGCATCATTGTTACAAAGTGAAGGAGTAATGGTATGTAATTACTGATAAACTGCAAAGCACCAAAACGAAAAACTACTCTCACTGAATTGATCTAGTGAAAAATTGAGACCTGAAGGCATACAGCTTTTCTTTTCTTCACATAAGATTAATCACACAGATCCACAAACACTTACAATTTGCATGAATAAAAGAAACGTAGCACAAAATAGATAGCAGAGATCCCTTATCATTGACACAAAGCATTGCAGGTACCTTTACTGATGCACTAAAGCTAGGCTTTTCATGTCTTTCTCTAATGATTTAACAGTTTTTTAAATGAACTGTAGATCAATTATAATACCTTGAGGCAAACATAATGAGTTCCACAACATTGCAGATGATGTTTTCAACAGTTTTACTTCCAATGTATTTCAGTAAGTATGTCTACTTTTTTTTTCATGGGAGACATAACATGAATTCAGTACCACATAATTTGTACAGTTTTCACAATTTTATGAAATAATTAATGTTAGAATTTTTGCCATAAAGACACAGAACATCTATAGAATATACTTGAGCCAGTTTTTGGCACTGATGTAGCTAGTATTTTTAAAATATTTAAGATGTGTAGATCGGTTTTTGAAGAATGTTAGATATTAAAAAACAATAATCAATATTTTATATGAGGATATAGATTGGCCAGTTGTATGCAGGGAGGCATATATTTTAAGTAATGTTACATTTTATAACAGCAAAGTTGCAAGCAGCTTTGAATGGATGCAAGATGCAGCTTCTAAAAACACGAATGCTTTACCATAGGTACAGTACACCTTCTAAATGTATATAATTGTTCAGCAATTTTAAAACAGTTGTTATACTTAGTTGGTCTCACAAGAGCACAGCAAGCTCAGTTTGTTTTGTTTTTTTTTTTGTTATACACCGTCTGGAGATGCATTTAATTAAAGCTGCTTGACAGTGCATTAAACATATTAGGACAATGTAGGACTACGGCATAGCAAACACTGTGCATTTAACTTACTTCCTCTCTTGCAATTATTCAAAGTGGTGAGGAGCCTGAATTACTGAGAACCTTGCTTTTACACATTTTTTTCCATAGTGTGCTTCAGGCATGAGTTAAGTAAAGGTTTCATAGAGATAGAGTCAGTGAAGCAATTTGATTTTTGGCACATCCAAAGAGCACCTTAAGTAAGGTTGAAGAAGGATAGGAAACTGCATTTATTTTATTAACAAGTTTCAGTCCACTACAGTACGGTGATTTGCTTTGTGATTTTGCATACTCAGTATGACATATTGCAAAATAAGGAAACATTTAATTTACTAACAGTCCAGGATTAGTTTAGAATTGGAGAATAAAAACTATGAGTGGCTTTTTTTAAAATCCCATAGACATTTCCTATAGCATGGTCAAGGTATTTAATTAAAGATAATTTATAAAAATAAATATGGCAGCTCTTAAAACTCATTACCATGGTTTAGTCTGGAATCTGCCTACATATGGCTCTTTTCTCATAGATATTTTTGGTGTTTATCATACATAATTTTTCCACCTTACCTTCTGTCCATCTTAGTTTATTAAATTAAGACCTCCGTTACATGCCTTGTGCAGGTGGCCCTTAGGCGAAGAAAGTTTGTGGCAGATACCAAGTATAGTAGGCAGGGCCTGTACAACCAAGGGGCCATTGCCCCAAGCATTGTTGTCATGTGTGCCTAAAGTATCACACTTCCTTGTCTTACTTTTTGGATACTTTTCACTGTACTGTATGTGTCCGCTATTTCTTTTATTATGTTACAAATGAAGTTAAGTCAATTTCTTGACTTAAGGTCTTGACTCAAGGTTTGGGAGTTCAGAATTGTAGTTCAAAGTTCTGGTTTTGGATGTACAGTTATTTCTGGGTTGCCCCCTTGTCTTAATTCTGTTTGAAAAAAAATTTAGTTCAACTTAAGTTCTTATGGCATGGCGATCTTTGAGTTTCATAACTTAATTTAGGAACCTTTCTTATTTACTGTACTAATTTTTTCTTTTCTAGCTGAATTATTCAAGTGGAACTGTATTTCGAAGTATGTGGATTACAGTGATGTTTTTATTCTGTTATTTCATATTCTTTTTCTGCTTAACAGTCACTGTTTCCAGTGCTTTGCAGGGTCTCAGTTTTTAAGTACCATTTAATGAATAAATGATATTTAATCATCATTACTGCTCAGTTAAGTTCTGGATTACTGTATTAAGACACTTCTGAAATGTCAATTGTCTCAGTATTTGGGGATTGGTTTATGTAGTTTAATCTTTAGTTTCTTAGCGCCTCACTGTATAAAAATGTGAAGTTAGTGAAAGCTAAATAATACCTTTAGTGGGAACATCATGGCAGTCACCAAGTTTGTTTTATAGCTTTTGTTGAAAGTAATCTAAAGAGCAATTTGATTAAGTATCTTTGGCAAAGGCCTAGGGAGAATTAGGCTTGCAGCATAACATGCATGGTGCATTAGACATTTCCAATAAAATAAACCAGATATCAATTACAGATTTTCTCAAACACTTAAACACATTTTCAGAATGTTTCTCAAAACTCTAAACAAAAACTGAAAACTACTTTGTCAAAACCCCTAAAATCTCGTCAAAACCATGTTTTCTCTTCTCAAAACGAATTCCTTCCACCAAATCCATACCCACAGCTATTAGATGTTTATGTCTTACAAAGCATCACATAAACACTGATGTGATAAATGCAAAACAACAATCACTAAAAGTGTTTATATATGTTTTGGCTTCATGAGGCCATGTTACATAATTCAAATGCATAATTATGTGGAAATAGTTTTTTTTTTCTCATTTTGATTCAGTGTAGGGTTTTTTTTGTCCCAAATAGTATTTACAGTGCTACATGTATATGCAATGCATGTTACCTATTTTACATAGTATCTAGCAAAACTCATCGTAACTTCACCTATGTAATGTAGATACAATGAGAAACACTACAAAGAAAATCAGTTCACATATACAAAAAGGTAACAAAATAAATATTTATTTGTTACCACAAGACAAATTGTCCAGCTGAACTGAAAAAAACAAATTCCAAATGTAATGAGGTGGATCACTTTGCATCCCGCCTCTGACCCTGGTCTGGTCAGAGGACCTCATCCACATTGGCTGCGATGTTCTTCCCGACCAAGCAGTGGGGGAAAAAAAAATGCCTGGCATGGCAGATCTATCCCTGTCATTCATCTGTGTAGATGTCATCACATGCCTTCTCCATTACCTGGAGTAGTACCACTCACTCGTGCGGTTTGTGTTTATACATTTTCCATTGCCATGCTGAAAATAATTCCTCTGTTGGATTTAGAAAAGGGAAATATGGTGGACGGTACAGCACTAAAAATGTGGGTTGTTGGTGAAGTTCAGGCACTCTCTGAAAAAGGGAGAATGAGCATATCAGACAAAAGGCCTACATACAGGAACACTGAGGTGCATAGTGACGTGTCTATATAGTGTAGTGACAGGATGCTGTACTCGCATGCACATATTAGTTAGAGTTGCGCTCAAATAGAACACGATAAACCTGTTTTGTCCTTAGCTGGTGTTGATTCAAGACACAGTCAATTATGGACAAGCTAACCTGGTCAGTGTTTGCAAAACGGACATTGATTCCAGGGTTCTGTCTCTGATTTCCCTCGGGATGATGGCATTATTTTCCAAAAGCTATTTTGATTGCGGTGGTCTTTTGCTCGTCTGTGAATTTCAGTCACCTCTTGCTGGCTACTTTCTGGTGTGTTAAAAGTACATACATACACATTACAGGATACACATTTTACTTAATAGCTACTGTATGTAAATATAAGATAAACATTACCCTATAAGGTACATTTCATGAGCACTGTAGATATCCATAGAAACCATAAAGGTACAGTGGGATGCAAAAGTTTGAGCAACCTTGTTAATAGTCATTATTTTCCTGTATAAACTGTTGGTTGTTACGATAAAAAATGTCAGTTAAATATATCATATAGGAGACACACACAGTGATATTTGAAAAGTGAAATGAAGTTTATTGGATTTACAGAAAGTGTGCAATAATTGTTCAAACAATCAGGCAGGTGCATGAATTTGGGCACCGTTGTCATTTTATTGATTCCACAACTTTTAGAACTAATTATTGGAACTCAAATTGGCTTGGTAAGCTCAGTGACCCCTGACCTACATACACAGGTGAATCCTATAATGAGAAAGAGTATTTAAGGGGGTCAATTGTAGGTTTCCCTCCTCCTTTAATTTTCTCTGAAGAGTAGCAACATGGGGGTCACAAAACAACTCTCAAATGACCTGAAGACAAAGATTGTTCACCATCATGGTTTAGGGGAAGGATACAGAAAGCTGTCCCAGAGATTTAAGCTGTCTGTTTCCACAGTTAAGAACATATTGAGGAAATGGAAGACCACAGGCTCAGTTCAAGTTAAGGCTCGAAGTGGCAGACCAAGAAAGATTTCGGATAGACAGAAGCGACAAATGGTGAGAACAGTCAGAGTCAACCACAGACCAGCACCAAAGACCTACAACATCATCTTGCAGCAGATGGAGTCACTGTGCATCGTTCAACCATTCGGCGCACTTTACACAAGGAGATGCTGTATGCGAGAGTGATGCAGAGGAAGCCTTTTCTCCGCCCACAGCACAAACAAGCACATTTGGACAAGCCAGCTTCATTTTGAAATAAGGTGCTGTGGACTGATGAAACTAAAATTGAGTTATTTGGGCATAACAAGGGGCGTTATGCATGGAGGAAAAAGAACACAGCATTCCAAGAAAAACACCTGCTACCTACAGTAAAATATGGTGGTGGTTCCATCATGCTATGGGGCTGTGTGGCCAGTGCAGGGACTGGGAATCTTGTCAAAGTTAAGGGGAGCATGGATTCCACTCAGTATCAGCAGATTCTGGAGACCAATGTCCAGGAATCGGTGACAAAGCTGAAGCTGCGCCGGGGCTGGATATTTCAACAAGACAACGACCCGAAACACTGCTCAAAATCCACTAAGGCATTTATGCAGAGGAACAAGTACAACGATCTGGAATGGCCATCTTAGTCCCCAGACCTGAATATAATTGAAAATCGGTGGTGTGAGTTAAAGAGAGCTGTCCATGCTCGGAAGCCATCAAACCTGAATGAACTAGAGATGTTTTGTAAAGAGGAATGGTCCAAAATACCTTCAACCACAATCCAGACTGTCATTGGAACCTACAGGAAGCGTTTAGAAGCTGTAATTTCTGCAAAAGGCGGATCTACTAAATATTGATTTCATTTCTTTTTTGTGGTGCCCAAATTTATGCACCTGCCTGATTTTGTTTGAACAATTATTGCACACTTTCTGTAAATCCAATAAACTTCATTTCACTTCTCAAATATCACTGTGTGTGTCTCCTATAAGATATATTTAACTGACATTTTTTATCGTAACAACCAACGATTTATACAGGAAAATAATGACTATTAACAAGATTGCCCAAACTTTTGCATCCCACTGTATATACCATAATTACTGTAGAGATAACTGTAAAACTTCTCAAGTAGTTAATTACCTATTCTCTTCTCTAATTCCCAGATAACAGGCTATTGTGAAGTGGTTCAAATTTGACTGAACTCGCTATCAAGCCAGACTACTTGGTCCACCAAGGTTGCACTTATTTCATTGGAAATATTGTCTCTCCTTTGCCTACCTCTTCCTCATCCTCGTCATTGTCATTGTCGTCGCCTTCCTGGATAGCCTCTGCTGCATTCTAAAAAACTCCATTTATTCTTCCTCTGTATTCTTGCTACTCCATCTTATTGCTTAACACCTGTATAAGTCACTTGAGGCCTCTGTTATACTCTGACACATAACTGAATTGTTCTTCCAATTGAGTTTGAACAGGTGTAACATGAGTCAGTAATTGGTGATCAGGGTGTTGCATTTTGAAGGCCAGTGATTTTAGGTGAACAAAGTGTGCTAAATGATGCAATTTGTGTTCAGAGATTTGCAAAATTGTGATTTAGAATGATATTTGAGTGAGGCCAATGAATTTGTTTAATGTTTGGAGTTGTTGATAAATGAGTTTCGCGTTTTCAGAATTGTGTGCATGGTAAAATTTTTTGTGTATATAAAAAGGGGGAAACTGTACAAAGGTTTTGTGAAATAGATTCAGTAGCCTAGGTGAAGCTAGAAAGGGGCATACCAATAGAAACAAATGAACCTCATATGTAAGGATTCACTTTGGATAAAATGATAAACCTTATTGTTACATTGTTATTATCTAATGTATATGCAGTAAAGGAAAGAAATTATTTAAACTGGATTTCAGCAACACTATTGAAAACCAACCAATAACATAGATTTGCTATAGTTATGCTAAATTTGGTATAGTTTATTGACAGGAACATTAAAGTACGTTTTGAAAAACAAAAATGGATATATGACTTAAGAGGAATTTATACCTCCTTGATGTTCTTCTTCCCCCTTGAAAGTATATATCCTGTGTTGGATTATACTAATCACTATATTTCCATTACAGAAATGTCCAAAACGAATAAAATGTTATGCAAACCAAATGATAGATAAACATATTTAACAGCCTCCAAATTATGAAAATTCATTTGTTTTAAATCTGGAATATCTAAGTACTTTGAAAATCTTTTCAAGCTGACGTTCAACTGATATATAAAGATGCTGAACAAATGTGTTTTTTCCAACTCACTTGCACAAATTAACAGCCTTGCTCTCAAATTTGAAGAAAAAACAATTGATACAGGCCCATAAATGCTTCTACCTGAATATTCCACACTGAACTTTATTTCTTCCACACTTGTTGCCTACTGATTTGACTCAAACTGTAAGCTTGAAATTTTTGCACAATGTATTTGTGTGGTCTGTTATTTCTGACAGGTGCATTGTAATGTATGTTACTCATTTTCTTGTATTCATATCCACTTTAAATTATAAGACAGTGAACTCATTATTTAAGTAATTACTGCACATTTGGGAACTGGCTCATCATCAAAGCCCGTTGATGCATAAGCATTAGATGTACAATACAATAGAATAACTGCCAGAATGTGTACTCGTGGGCAATGCTTCACAGCTTCCTAAACAAAATTTTTTTTACACATTGAAAAAGAAGTCAAAAATAACCATATATCTGCTATGGAGAACAAAAATACAAACAGCTTTTACCATATTTAAAAAATTTGTAGACAGAACCTCAGATACTAGATATAAAGAAGTAATAGGAATTGTAGTCTAATTCTCAAATAAATGGGAAATGATGCCTTTTACTAAAATAGACCATTTATTGTGTATTATTAATGTATTTTTACATATTTCATTTACATTTTTAGTATTGATGTTTAGGACAGGGCAGCCTCACCATGGTTAGACCCTTCATTTGACGCATGATTATAATTCCTTCCAAGTGGAGTTTGCATATTCCCCCTGGGGCCTTAATTTGCCTTCTACACTTCAATGACATAGAATTGGCTTAAATGATTTAAATGGTAACTTAAAATTGTCCCAGAGTAGCAGTGCTTGTAAGCATGCCATATGATGGCTTGGTATTTCATTTAAGCCCTTGTGTCTGATTCTACTGACATGAGCACCCGTTTACCATGAATATTATAAAAAATGAGTGTAGTCATAGGAGTGATGAAAGAAAATTATAATATTTTCAAACTCCTCTTAATCCAATCCAAGGTTACGGGGGACCACAGACTATCCCAGAAGCACAGGACACCAGTCCATCACAAGCCCATTCAAGCATAAACCTATACTCACACTGAGCCAACTGGGAATTGCCAATCAACACATGACTTCATGAATTTAGGAGAAAACCAGAGTATCTGGAGGAAATCCCATGCAGACAGGAGGATAATGTATAAACTCCACTTGGACAACAATTGGTCAATTAATCAGTAACGTAGCAGTGCTTACGACTGAGCCAACATCCTAATGGCATTTATGTTTATGTTACAGGATAGAATTAGCATTGTTGGAATGGAGCACGATATTTTTGTTGTGTTTGCACTTGTAGAAAGGAACACTTTTTTATATGTATATTGTATAGGGAGTAGAGCATGTTTTGATATGCCGGAAAACCGGATTCCAAAAAAGTTGGGACACTAAACAAATTGTGAATAAAAACTGAATGCAATGATGTGGAGATGGCAAATGTCAATATTTTATTTGTAATAGAACATAGATAACAGATCAAACGTTTAATCCGAGTAAATGTATCATTTTAAAGGAAAAATATGTTGATTCAAAATTTCACGGTGTCAACAAATCCCAAAAAAGTTGGGACAAGTAGCAAGAAGAGGCTGGAAAAAGTAAATTTGAGCATAACGAAGAGCTGGAAGACCAATAAACACTAATTAGGTCAATTGGCAACATGATTGGGTATAAAGAGAGCTTCTCAGAGTGGTAGTGTCTCTCAGAAGCCAAGATGGGTAGAGGATCACCAATTCCCACAACGTTGCGCAGAAAGATAGTGGAGCAATATCAGAAAGGTGTTACCCAGCGAAAAATTGCAAAGACTTTGCATCTATCATCATCAACTGTGCATAACATCATCCGAAGATTCAGAGAATCTGGAACAATCTCTGTTTGTAAGGGTCAAGGCCGTAAACCATACTGGATGCCCGTGATCTCCGGCCCTTAAACGACACTGCACCACAAACAGGAATGCTACTGTAAAGGAAATCACAGAATGGGCTCAGGAATACTTCCAGAAACCATTGTCAGTGAGCACAATCCACCGTGCCATCCGCCGTTGCCAGCTGAAACTCTACAGTGCAAAGAAGAAGCCATTTCTAAGCAAGATCCACAAGCTCAGGCGTTTTCACTGGGCCAGGGATCATTTAAAATGGAGTGTGGCAAAATGGAAGACTGTTCTGTGGTCAGACGAGTCACGATTCGAAGTTCTTTTTGGAAATCTGGGACACCATGCCATCCGGACCAAAGAGGACAAGGACAACCCAAGTTGTTATCAACGCTCAGTTCAGAAGCCTGCATCTCTGATGGTATGGGGTTGCATGAGTGCATGTGGCATGGGCAGCTTGCATGTCTGGAAAGGCACCATTAATGCAGAAAAATATATTCAGGTTCTAGAACAACATATGCTCCCATCCAGACGTCATCTCTTTCAGGGAAGACCCTGCATTTTTCAACAAGATAATGCCAGACCACATTCTGCATCAATCACAACATCATGGCTGCGTAGGAGAAGGATCGGGTACTGAAATGGCAAGTCTGCAGTCCAGATCTTTCACCTATAGAGAACATTTGGCGCATCATAAAGAGGAAGGTGCGACAAAGAAGGCCCAAGACGATTGAACAGTTAGAGGCCTGTATTAGACGAGAATGGGAGAGCATTCCTATTTCTAAACTTGAGAAACTGGTCTCCTCGGTCCCCAGACGTCTGTTGAGTGTTGTAAGAAGAAGGGGAGATGCCACACAGTGGTGAAAATGGCCTTGTCCCAACTTTTTTGGGATTTGTTGCACCATGAAATTCTGAATCAACATATTTTTCCCTTAAAATGATACATTTTCTCAGTTTAAACTTTTGTTCCATGATTTATGTTCTATTCTGAATAAAATATTAGAAGTTGGCACCTCCACATCATTGCATTCAGTTTTTATTCACGATTTGTATAGTGTCCCAACTTTTTTGGAATCCGGTTTGTATATATAACATCCCGATGACGTCACTTCCGGTTCCTGTTTCAAGACGTCACTTACTGCCAACCATTTCCTGTCCCATAATCCTTCCCTCTATAAAGTCGCCATTTTTCTCAAGAAGATTGTTCATTGTTTTATTTTAAGACTTTGAATCGTGTTTTCTTTGATTGTCTGGACGACAATATATGGGACGGTCCCCAAAACTTTTTCTTTGTTGAAGCATTATTCTTTTCAAAAGAAACCTTATCACAATATATATATATATATATATATATACTGTATATATATATATATATATATATATATATATATATATATTTATATATATATTTATATACTAATAAAAGGCAAAGCCCTCACTGACTGACTGACTGACTGACTCACTCACTCATCATTCATCAATTCTCCAACTTCCCGTGTAGGTAGAAGGCTGAAATTTGGCAGGCTCATTCCTTACAGCTTACTTACAAAGGTTGGGCAGGTTGCATTTCGAAATTCTACGCATAATGGTCATAACCTATTTTTCTCCATATACTGTAATGGACTTTAGCTCAATGGCCGTGGGGGGCGGAGTTGCGTGTCACATCATCATGCCTCCCACGTAATCACGTGAACTGACTGTGAACGCAGTATGTAGAAAACAAGGAAGAGCTCCAAAGAGCGCTGAAGAAAAACGCATACAAGCTTATTCATAAGTGCAGCTACTGCGGAAACAAAGCATGGTGTAAACTGTAAGTTTAAATTAAGATTATGGACACGCTCCCGCTGCCGTTTGTCATGCCTTCGTCAAATACTTTATTCGCAAGATATAAGTTTAGTGAGAAGACACAAGGTATAAACGAGACTTTGGATCACTTTGTAACGGAGTTAAAATTGCTGTAGCGAGAAACTTTTAAGTGCTGGGTCTTAGCTAACATTAAATAAAGCCGTGGACATTGCAACATCACACAAGAGAGAAGCTCACGTGAACTGACTGAACGCAGAACGAGTGATCACTTCCATGCATCAAACCTGTTTAAAAAACGCATTACACAATTGACAAGGTAGGAAAAGAATATGCTCCGAACTGAGCTCCACAGCTAACGCGGTCTTGTGGAAGCAACTTCGTCATGCTGCCACCAAATACTCACAGAAAAATCCACAAGTTAATACACACGCTGTCTCTAGAGTTACTCCACACTCAATGTATTCCTCGCATCCCTGTTATACCCTCTGATCTCCCATTTCAATTCAAATGCCTCCTATTTCCAGTAAGGCTTTGCTTCACGATGACAAGTAATAAGTCTCAGGGACAGACCCTACAAAAGGTTGCCGTTGATTTCAAGCAATATTGCTTTTCTCCTGGACAACTAAAGGTTGCATTCTCAAGAGTGAGCTCGTGCAGCTTCGTCATATTACAACTGGAGTGCTGAACTGACAACGTGCTATATAAAGAGAACTATAACAATCGTAATAAATGAACAATAAAACAGCGGAAAACCCGTGGATTAAATAAAAAGGCAGCTTCCTTGGCGAAGCAAGGAAAAAGGATGGCCTTATATGTCGTTCGTTTATAAAACAGCGGAGAAGCTGTGTAAAGGCTGTTTCACAAAAAAACAGCAGAGCGCCTTATATGAGCAGGCAGTCAGCCTGCAAGAAGGGAATCAATAAATATCAATAATAGTAATAAACGAACAAAAAACAGCATACAAGCAGCGGATTAAATAAAGGTAATGGGTATCTGAAGAGTAAAGTAAGTCTCAAATAGATACACAATAACTATAGCAATCGTAATAAACGAACAATAAAACAGTACAGAACCGCGAAGCAAGGAGAAACGACGGGCTTATATGGTGTTCGTTTATAGAGCAGCGGAGAAGCTGTGTGAAGGCAACTACACAAAAAAACAGCAGAGCGTCACACTCTGAATGTATTCCTCGCATCACCGTTATACCCTCTGATCTCCCATTTCAATTCAAATGCCTCCAATTTCCAGTAAGGCTCTGCTTCGCGATGACAAATAATAAGTCTCAGGGACAGACCCTACAAAAGGTTGCCATTGATTTGAGGCAACATTGCTTTTCTCCTGGACAACTATACGTTGCATTCTCAAGGGTAAGCTCAGTGCACAGCTTGGTCATATTACAACCGGAGTGCTGAACTGACAACCTGGTATACAAAGAGATCATTAACAAATAGTTATTGGTATATTTTCCCTCAGTTTAAAAAGATTTTCTTTTCTTCTTAATAAAAATTTAAAAGCAGTACTTCGTCGCTGTGAAGCGCAGGGATTTTGCTATATATAGCATATATATACAGTAATCCCTCGCTATATCGCGCTTCGACTTTCACGGCTTCACTCTATCATGGATTTTAAATATAAGCATATCTAAATATATATCACAAATTTTTCGCTGTTTCGCGGATTTCTGCGGACAATGGGTCTTTTAATTTATGGTACATGCTTCCTCAGTTTGTTTGCCCAGTTGATTTCATACAAGGGAGGTTATTGGCGGATGGCTTAGAAGCTACCCAATCAGAGCATGTATTACATATTAACTAAAACTCCTCAATGATATAAGATATGCTTCCCGTACGGTGCTTGATTGTTTGCTTTTCTCTCTCTCTCACCCTCTCTGACATTCTCTGCTCCTGACGGTGCTCCTTTGAAAAGAAGATATGTTTGAATTCTTTTAATTGTTGGAAAGAACTGTCATCTCTGTCTTGTCATGAAGCACAGTTTAAACTTTTGACTAAAGGGTGTTATTTCATGTTTAGAGGGCTCTAATAATGTTAACAGTGTGGGAGAGTTTTTATAAGGGCTTAAAATATATAAAAATAACCATACAAACATATGGTTTCTACTTCGTGGATTTTCATCTATCACGAGGGGTTCTGGAACGCAACCCCCGCGATCGAGGAGGGATTACTGCATATGTAGATATGTATGTATGTATGTATGTATGTGTATATATATATATATATATACAGTATGTAGATATGTATATATATGTGTATATACTGTATATATGTGGATATGTACTGTATATATATATATGTGTGTATATATGTAGATATGTGTATATATGTAGATCTGTATATATATGTATACTAGCAAAATAACCGCGCTTTGCAGCGGCGAAATACTGCCTTAAAATTTTTATTAAGAAGAAAATAAAACCTTTTTAAACTGATGGAAAATATACCAATAATTATTTGCTAAAAATCTCTTTGTATACCATATTGTGAGTTCGGCCCTCCAGTTGTAATATGACCAAGCTGTGCGCTGAGCTTACTCTTGAGCATGCAACGTACAGTTGACCATGTGAACAGTAATCCTGTTTCAAATCTCACAGCTTGGATTGCTGCTATCATAATCGGTTTAAGCATTTTACTCTTATAGTGCTCCTGTGTAGTATAATTATCTCCTGTACCGTCATCAGTCCACACCTTGAACCTGTCCCAGTCATTCAATACATAAGACACAATGTTTCTCCGGATATCAAGAGTGAGCCTGATATGGCCGTGCAATATGTAACACGGTGACCGAGCTGCAAACTATGGACGTATATATGTACGTAGTAGGATTCAGTTAGCGTTGGGAACCCGTGTACCAAATTTCTTGAAGATTGGCCCATAAGTAACAAAGACTGTTGAAAAGTTCAATATGGCGGCCGACAGTGTCATCATACCACCGAAATAAGTACGTACATTGGTTTCAGTTAATTTCGTGAAGATGGGGCCATAAATAAGAAAGTTGAACATGGCGGACGTTGTCAACCGTTATGACCGTTACGCGTAGAATTTCAAATGAAACCTGCTTAACTTTTGTAAGTAAGCTGTAAGGAATGAGCCTGCCAAATTTCAGCCTTCTACGTACTTTGTACACGGGAAGTTGGAGAATTACTGACGTTGGAAAGTTCAATATGGCGGCTGACAGTGGCATCATACAACGAAATAAGTACGTACATCGGTTTCGGTTAGCGCAGGGAAGCCACCTACCAAATTTCATGAAGATGGGGCCATAAATAAGAAAGTTCAACATGGAGGACGTTGTTGACCGTTATGACCGTTACGTGTAGAATTTCAAAATGAAACCTGCTTAACTTTTGTAAGTAACCTGTAAGGAATGAGCCTGCCAAATTGCAGCCTTCTACCTACACCGGAAGTTGGAGAATTAGTGACGTTGGAAAGTTCAATATGGTGGCCAACAGTGGCGTCATACCATCGAAATAAGTACGTACATCGGTTTCGGTTAGAGCAGGGAAGCCACCTACCAAATTTCATGAAGATGGGGCCATAAATAAGAAAGTTCAACATGGCGGATGTTGTCGACTGTTATCGACCGTTATGACCGTTACGTGTAGAATTTCAAAATGAAACCTGCTTAACTTTTGTAAGTAACCTGTAAGGAATGAGCCTGCCAAATTTCAGCCTTCTACCTACACGGGAAGTTGGAGAATTAGTGATGGGTGAGTCAGTCAGTCAGTGAGTGAGTGAGTGAGTGAGTGAGTGAGTGAGTCAGTGAGGGCTTTGCCTTTTATTAGTATAGATATATATGTGTCTGTGTGTATATATATATATATATGTGTGTATGTATGTATGTATTTGTATATATATATGTATGTGTTTGTGTGTTGTCACGCATGCGCGAGTAGGAGACTCTTTGATGGTTGCGGTATTGCCCGAACCTCCCTATCCGGTAATCTTGGTACAAGACTGGTCGCAAACAAATTGCGGTAAGACGAACACCAATCCCGGAGCCTCCCTAGGTCTAGCTATGAGGGGTCGAGGAACCCTTCCCGCGGTCTCCACGCCATGCTCGGGGGCAAGCCAAAATGGCGCAGGCACAATGGGGGAAGGTTCTCGGGCGACGGACTCTGACCCGGAAGTATCCGCCGGGGAAGGGACAAGCCAGGGAACACTTCCGCCAAGCCGCTCACCAGACCCACTGTGCCAGTTGGACCATCAATTTCGGTCCAC
This sequence comes from Polypterus senegalus, assembly GCF_016835505.1. Classification (NCBI taxonomy): domain Eukaryota; kingdom Metazoa; phylum Chordata; class Cladistia; order Polypteriformes; family Polypteridae; genus Polypterus; species Polypterus senegalus. The sequence goes on from NC_053161.1 coordinate 38,280,693, forward strand.
GCCGCCTCGTTTAAAAGGGAGCAGTGGAATGACGATTCCCTGCGGTTTGCCCAGAATGCGATTGTTCTTCCAGGCAGCTCACAAGCTGACGGTTCCATGCCACGCAAGCACTTCTTTGTCCTGGAGAATAATCTGTTGTATCGGGTAGCAACTCACGAGGGTGAGGTGCGGAAATTGCTGCTAGTGCCGCTGCACCTTCGGGCGAGAGTATGTGAACTAGCACACGCTCACCACCTAGGCACCCACCTCGGGGCCGAGAAAACATTGGAGAGAGTCAAGCTTCGTTTTTACTAGCCCGGGATCAACGAGGAGGTCCGGCGCTTCTGTCAGTCCTGCCCGGAGTGTCAGATTCGCCAGATTCCAAGGAGGGACCGCGCTCCTCTCGTCCCTATTCCCCTAATAGACATTCCATTTGACCGAATAGGGATCGACCTAGTAGGACCCCTGGAACCCTCAAACCGTGGTTACAAGTATATATTAGTCATGTTAGATTATGCAACCCGATACCCAGAGGCGGTTCCCCTGCGCTCCGCTAACACAAAAAATATCACACGGGAATTAGTCAATTTATTTTCCAGAGTGGGTATCCTCAAAGAAGTCCTTACGGACCAGGGTACTCCCTTCACCTCGGATACGTTCAGGGAAGTTGCCAGATTACTCTGGATAAAGCACCTGAAGACTTCTGTCTACCACCCCCAAACAGATGGGCTGGTAGAACGCTTTAATCAGACGCTTAAACAGATGCTCCGCAAGGTAGTCAGCGCCGATGGCAGGAATTGGGACCAGCTCCTACTGCTAGTGCTTTTCGCCTACCGGGAGGTACCCCAGGCCTCTACAGGTTTCTCCCCCTTTGAATTATTGTATGGGCGACAACCCCAGGGACTTTTAGACATACTAAAAGAGGGCTGGGAGGCTGAGGCCCTTCCTTCCTCCAATATATATAGGCTCGCTAAAATCAGGCCTATCCTAAAAGACCACGTGACTCGTGCGCAGGCAGCTCAGGCCCAGTGTTATAACCGCAACTCCATCCTCCGAGAGTTCCGCCCGGGGGATCGAGTGATGGTGCTTGTTCCTACCTCCCACTCTAAGCTCCTAGCTCATTGGCAGGGGCCATACGAGGTTAAGGAGAGAAAGGGCTCGTCGACTATTTGGTTCTCCAACCTAATCGTCGACCGAGCGAGAGGATCTACCACGTCAACTTGTTAAAACCTTGGAAGGACAGGGAAGAGTCTCCCAACACCAGTAGATCCCTCTCCCTATTCGCCGGCACATCTGCCCTTAACCTCGGAGACGAGCTGACACCCTTACAGCGGTGTGAGATAACCCAGGCTATTCACACCATCCCTAAAGTAGTGAGCGAGTCACCGGGCCGGACCTCCCTGACTGCGCATGATATAGTCACGGACCCCGGAGTGATCGTCCGGGAGAGGCCCTATCGTCCTCGTTTCCAAGCCGGATGGCTCCTGTAGATTTTGTAATGACTTCAGACGTCTAAACCAGGTCTCCAAGTTTGACGCCTACCCGATGCCCCGCATTGATGAGCTACTGGAGCGGCTGGGTGCGGCCCGATACTTGACTACCCTTGACATGACTAAAGGGTATTGGCAAATTCCTTTAACGGCATCTGCAAAAGAGAAAACGACCTTTAGCACCCCAGTGGACATTGGCAGTACAAGGTCCTCCCATTTGGGCTGCACGGGGCCCCATCGACCTTTCAACGTCTGGTGGGTAGAGTGCTGAAGCCCCACCAGTCCTATAGTGCTGCCTACCTGGATGACGTCGTCATCTATTCCGGCACCTGGGAGGAGCATCTACTGTAGGTATCTGCTGTCCTTGCGACACTGGCTAAAGCCCTCCTCCGTAGTAACCCCCGTAAATGTTTCTTTGGCTTGAAGGAGACCAAATATTTAGGCTACCTTTTGGGACGAGGACAGGTGAGACCCCAATGTTCCAAAGTTAAAGACATCCTTGAATGGCCCCGTCCGAGTACCAAGAGACAGGTGCAGGCTTTCTTGGGGTTGGCGGGGTACTACCGCCGGTTCGTACCCCGTTTCTCCGAAAGGGCAGCACCCTTAACTAACTTAACAAAGAAGGGCGCTTCCCTACAAGTGGTATGGAACGACAAGGTGGAACACGCATTCAGTGACTTGAAAAAGGCCCTAACGTCCGCACCGGTACTAAGGACCCCTGATTTTGGGTTACCTTTTGTCCTCCAGACCGATGCTTCGGACACAGGCCTGGGCGCCGTGTTGAGTCAAAGCATTGATGGTGTCGAGCACCCCGTGATGTACCTGAGCCGGAAACTGCTGGACCGGGAGACCCGGTACGCGTAGGTGGAGAAGGAAGCCCTGGCCATTAAGTGGGCCATGACTTATCTCCGGTACTACCTGTTGGGCTGTGAATTCACTCTGGTGACAGATCACGCTGTGCTTCAGTGGATGTCCCTCCATAAAGAGTCGAACCCGCGGGTCACCAGGTGGTTTCTGGATTTACAACCCTATAAGTTCACGGTCACTTATCGCCGCGGCGGCCCTCTCCCGTATCCACGGCCTCTCGGTACGGTCCTCCCGTCCTGACGGCTTCAGGCTAAGGGGATCGTGTCACGCATGCGCGAGTAGGAGACCGCGGATGGATCTTAAACTACATGTGAAGACGTTCGCCGGCAGGTAGTGGCAGGGTACTAACCTTTCTCCTTTGTTTTCCAGGACCAAAGACGCTCTGCCATAACTCTTTCCCGCAGTATGTCTACTTCCGCCCTTCCTCCGCCATCTTCAATGACGTCAGCAGTCCCATCATCCCTCACGCCTCCTTCCCAGCATTCCTCCACGTCCGGCTCCTCCCTTATAAAATGGCCGCCGATGCCCAATATGGCGTCGCGCATATGAACTGTTTAGTTTATATTTTTTGACCTGCATATTTTTTTGCTATTGTGGATCGTCTACAATATACGGGGCCGGAAAACCCCAAACCTTTATGCTGCTTGTTGTTGCATCTTTTACAGTGTATATATATATGTATATTTATCTGTATGTATGTATGTTGTGACAGTGAGGCTCTTCTCCACCTCTCCAACCCTCAGGTACGACTCCAGACACGGGATAAAAGTCCAAGACTTTTTATTAATTAAGAATAATGTGCACAAAGCACCCTCCACACTACTCATAAATTAAATCAACCACAACAACACTATTCTCTCCTCCTCGCCCAGACACTTCGCCCCTCTACCTCCCAACTCAGCTCATTGTCAGGGCTTCCCCACAATCCTTTTATACACCCTGACCCAAAGGTGTTCCTGCCCAATCAGTCCACAGTTCCTTATTCCTTCCGGGTCAGGGTAAACAGTCGTTTTCTTCCACATAAGAGCCCACGAGCCCCCTTACAGCGACTCCCGGTGGCCCCCAAGGTATCCAGCAGGGCTGTGTATAAACACAACATAGTCCATGAGGCCCTGCTGGAACTCTGGGCACAATCCTGCTGTCGGGAGAGCTCCTCCTGGCGGCCTAGAGGTGAGGGCCGGAGCACGAAGCCGGCAGTCCTGCACAATGTGTATATGTATATATGTATATGTGTGTGTGTTTGTATGTGTGTATATGTATGTGTATATATATATATGTTGATATGTGTATATATATATGTTGTGGCCCTTGCCAGGAGGACGTGAAGAAGGAGGAACCGAAGGGTGAATGCCGGTTCCTCCGATAGGAGAGGACGCGGCGCTGGGTGCGCGCGTCCGGAGAAGGGCCGTCCGCTGTGCGGGCAGAGGAGATCCCCTGGCGGCTGGGCGAGCCGCGAGCGAGTGCCGCAGCGACGAGCGGACGGGCATGGAACCTGCGGCGGAGGACTTCAGCAGGCAAGTTGGGGGCTGTCGGAAGGGGGCAGGAGTACGGTCGATACGGAGACCGACGGGGCGCTCAGGATGAGTGTCCTGGCTGTGCTTCTGGCCCTCTTTTCTTTTATTTTACAGGCCCGAAGCCCGGCGCTGAGGCGGCGCCGACGGGGACCTGCCCGCTGGAACGGAAGGCCCGCGGAGTGCTCCACGCCGGGAGGCCTACAGTGACCCCGCTGGGGGGAACGGCGGGGTCGAGAGCGGCGCAGACCACAGGGGACGTTGCGCCGCGCAGGGTGCGAAGACAGATGTCCCAGGGTGCCGTGTTGGACCCTGGGGACATAGTAGGACCCTCGCTGGGGACGTGCTGCCCTTTCGGTTGTGCCGCTCGACCCACGTGTCCTCGCTAGCGGTGGGGCACTGTGCCATCGGCCGGGCGGAGCCCGGCCGGACGCAGGGAGGGGCGTGAGGAGGGCTTGTGCCTCCTCCAGACCGCGAGGGGCGCCCGTCCTGGTTCTGTTGGGGCCACGGGTTGAGGGCGTGGAAGCCCTTCCCTGTAGGGGCCCGTGGTCACCGCCAGGCGGCGCCCCGATGCCGGTTTATCCCGGCGGTTGCCGGTCGGGCAGGAGCCCGGCGGGGCGCTTTGGAGGACCGGAGGAGGGCGAGTGCCTCCTCCAGACGGAGTGGGGCGTCCGTCCTGGTTAGGCAGGGGCCTGGGTACAGGGCTTTGAAGCCCAGCCCTGTAGGGACCGTGGCCACCGCCAGGCGGCGCCGTGCCTAATTATCCGGGAGCCGGCACTTCCGCCACACCAGGAAGTGCCGGGGGGAAGACTTTGTGTGGCACCCGGAGAGCTGCCAGGAAGACAGCCGACACTTCCGCCACGCTTGGGCGTGGCTAGAGGCGGAAGCACCTGGGGCTCATCCGGGGCATTATTTAAGGCCGCCTCACTCCAGTGAGTGGTGGAAGTCGGGAGGAAGCAGACGGAGCTGGAGAGCGAGGACGGGAGGCGGCCAGGACAAAGGCACAGAGACTGTGGGCCCTGGACTTGGGGGAATCAGTGCAGAAGGCACTGGGGTTTTGTGAGTGTGCACTGGACTTTTATAGTGTAAATAAAGTGTGTTGGGCAAAAATATGCTGTCCGTCTGTCTGTGCCGGGGCCAGGTTTCACAATGTATATATGTGTGGATGTGTATATGTATATACTAGCAAAATACCCGCTTTGCAGCGGAGAAGTAGTGTGTTAAAAAAGTAATGAAAAAGAAAAGGAAACATTTTGAAAATAACGTAACATGATTGTCAATGTAATTGAGTGTTGCTGTCATATATATATATATATATATATATATATATATATATATATATATATATATATATATATACACACATATAAACATATATATATACATATACACATATATACACACACACATATATACATACATATATACAGGATAAACATTTATTGAACACACTAAAACTAAACTTTTAAAACTGTAAAACTTTTAAAACTTGTGAAATTGTGAAATGGCGTTTTGTGCTCATCACTGTTTGGAGGTCTTCCTTGTTCTCTATGTACTTACGTAGGAGGCGTGATGATGTCACACGCAGCTCCGCCCCCCATGGCCATCAGGCTAACGTCCATTACAGTATATGGAGAAAAATAGGTTCCAGTTATGACCATTATGCATAGAATTTCGAAATGAAACCTGCCCAACTTTTGTAAGTCAGCTGTAAGGAATGAGCCTGCCAAATTTCAGCCTTCTACCTACATGGGAAGTTGGAGAATTAGTGATGAGTCAGTGAGTGAGTCAGTCAGTCAGTGAGGGCTTTGCCTTTTATTAGTATAGATATATATATGACAGCAACACTCATAACAGTGACAAAACAATCACATTGACAATCATGTTACGTTATTTTTAAAATGTTTCTTTTTCTTAACTTCTTTAACACACTACTTCTCCGGGTATTTTGCTAGTATATATATATATATATATATATATATATATATATATATATATATATATATAATATATATTGTCACACATGTGCACATGGGAGGCAGCTAAAGGGCTTGAGTAAGGGCAATTCTTAGTCATACCAGGATGTGGCAGAGTGCACTGACTCTTTTTCTCCCTTTCCTGTAGACCATTCACGGGAGATCTCATCTGGCCCTCTTGACGTCACTTCTGGGACCTGTGATGTCACGTCCGGGCTCGAACATTAGAACATTCTAGATAAGAACAGGCCATTCAGCCCAAAAAAGCTCGCCAGTCCTATCCACTTACTTCCTCAAAGAAAACATCAAGTCGAGTTTTGAAAGTCTCTAACGTCTTACTGTCCACCACACTACTTGGTAGCTTATTCCAAGTGTCTATCATTCTTTGTGTAAAGAAAAACTTCCTAATGTTTGTGCGAAATTTACCCTTAACAAGTTTCCAACTGTGTCCCCATGTTCTTGATGAACTAATTTTAAAATAACAGTCTCGATCCACTGTACTGATTCCCTTCATAATTTTAAACACTTCAATCACGTCACCTCTTAATCTTCTTTTGCTTAAACTGTAAAGGCTCAGCTCTTTTAATCTTTCCTCATAATTCAACCCCTGTAGCCCTGGAATCAGCCTAGTCGCTCTTCTCTGGACCTTTTCTAGTGCTGCTATGTCCTTTTTGTAGCCTGGAGACCAAAACTGCACACAGTACTCAAGATGAGGCCTCACCAGTTGTCACACACGTGTGCATGGGAAGCAGCTGAAGGGCTTAGACAATACTGTTTATACATCTGCCCAGGGGGGGGCGGGGTACGCTGACGCTCTTTCTGAGTTCTCTGCAGGTCTTACCCGGGAAATCCCACCAGGACCGCCATTTCCAGGAAGGACACATCACTCCGGTTCCGGCCCCAAGAATGAGGTCACTTCCGGTTCCGGCCCCAAGGATGATGTCACTTCCAGTTCCGGCCCAGAGGACGACATCATTTCCGCCCTCTGTGCTATAAAGCTCACTGCCTTTGCTTAGGCAGGCAGTTCTGTTTTGGACTCTGTTGTGTAAACAACTATTTAAAATGCCTCAAAGACTTTTGCAGCCGGGAAACCGCATTAAACGGGTGGCTGCCCCAAACCTTTCCACGCCTCTGGTCTCCAGTTCTTACAGTGGCGTAGTCGGCAGGATGGTGTCCCGAAGAACCGGGACACGAACTTCAAGGAACCAGGTGGGTGAGTACCGGGGCCGAGTTTCGGGGCAGGGAGTGCGCCGGAGGGTCAGGAAGGACGCGGTGCAGGCTCTGCTCCACGAGCATAACCCGGGGCTACCAACCCATCTCGTGGGCTGGCTTCTGGGGAAAACACACGAGTGGCTCAGTATGCTCTTCTGGGTAGGAAAGCCGAGCCGCCCATCGGGACCAAGGTCCCTGTTAACGATGGGCTGTCCCCAGGCCGGCAGGTGAAGAATATAATAGACTGGGAGTTTAACCCAACTAAAGGGCTGTCAGAGCAGGCTATGGCTCTCTGGCAACAGGTGGGTGAGTGGCTACGCCATTTGATTTGACCCCTTGCAAATAGTGCAGCAAGTGGCCTGTTTTTGCTGCTACAGCGATACCCCAGGAATTTGCCCAGCCGGCCTGGGGCGAATTCCATTCTATGGACGAGCTGCTACAGCTCTTGCAACCCCAGAGGCCGGCTGTGAAACCGGGAGGGCAGAACAGCCGCTCTGTGGACTACCGGGAGTTATGTCCTACAAAGCAGTCCCTTCCACGCAATCCAGAGCCTGTTCGAAGTCGCGGGCCGTCTGGCTGCGACCTGTCGGGAACAAGGCGGACCGTAGGGGACAATGGCGGGGTTGTTTGTGTGCCCTTAGCAATCCCTGGCGGATAAACATACGGGAGAGCTTCTTATTAATGGACATATGATAACAGCGCTGTTTGATTCCGGCAGTAACGTGTCTGTCGTTGCTCGCCGTTTTGTTCTACCGCAACAATGGATTAAGAAAAGACCAGTCTAAAATGTATACACGGAGATATCCGCTCGTACAATACCGCCCGGTGTTACGTATGTCTCGGAGGAACCCTTCGCGCTTACGTGCGGTACACCGGATCCTCCGTTTCCGTAATCCTCGGGCGGACTGGTCTGACAGTAACTGTAGTTTAGAAAGCATTCCCGAAAAGCTTTTGGCCTCGTTATAGATGATAAAGATTCATCTCAAGCTGCTTCCACACCGTGTAATCAGCCGACAGGGAGTGGGCGGTAGGCCAAGAGAGTGACGAAGACACTCCCGGACCGTCGCGGGCTACTACGCCATCCACTAGCGCCCGGCAGCGAGGAGGATTCTCCGCCCCTTGAGGTCAGACCGACCCTCTCTCTGAGTTGCACTTTCAGTTTAGAGCGACACCGGCTTCTTTCAAGAGAGAACAGTGGAATGACGACTCTCTGAAGCACATAAAGAATGCAGTGGTTCTCGTTAACGCCAACGACGCATTTGCCCATGCCACAGGGACCTCACTTTGTCATGGATAATGATTATTGTATCGGGTTGCTGAACATGAGGGGAAGGTCCGAAGTTGTTGCTAGTCCCGCGGACCTACCGGCGGCAGGTTTGCGAGTTAGCACACTCCACCTTCTTGGAGGCCATCTCGCCCGATAAAACATTAGAGCGCATTAAGCTCCGCTTTTTGGCCGGGATTAATGAGGAGGTTAGCGCTTTTGCATTTCCTGTCCGGAGTGTCAACTGCGGCAAATTCCTAGGAAGGACCGTGCTCCTCTGATTCCCCTTCCCCTTATTGACGTTCTCTTTGACAGGATTGGGGTGGATATAGTAGGACCCCTAGAGCCCTCAGCCCGAGGATATAAATATATACTCGTCCTCGTGGATTATCAACCCGATTCCCTGAAGCCGTTCCATTGCGCCGGCTACCACTAAAAATATTGCACGGAACTAGTAGGAGTCTTTTCACGGGTGGGCATTCCTAGAGAAGTCCTGACGGACCAAGGAACGCTTTCACCTCGGAAACGCTTCAAGGAGACTGCCAAGTTACTGAAAATAAAGCATTTAAAAACCTCGGTGTATCATCCTCAAACCGATGGGCTAGTGGAGAGATTCAATCAAACTCTCAAGCAAATGCTACGTAAGGTAGTCAGCAAGGATGGGAGGAATTGGGACCAACTCCTCCCCTTGTCCTCTTTGCCTACGGGAAGTCCTCAAGCCTCTACGGGTTCTCTCCCTTTGAATTACTATACGGAAGACAGCCCCGGGGCTTATTAGATATTTTAAAAGAGGGCTGGGAAGGGGAGGCACAGCCCTCCACTAATATTTTGGAGTATATCGCCCAATTGCGCGATAGATTTGATGCAATAAGACCTATACTAAAAAGTCATATCGAGGAGGCACAATCAGCACAGGCCGCCTGTATGACCGTGGCACGACTCTCCGGGAGTTCCAACCGGGGGATCGCGTCATGGTATTGGTTCCTACTTCACACTCTAAACTGCTCGCACATTGGCTAGGCCCCTCTGAAATTAAGGAGAGGAAGGGATTGGTCGACTATTTGGTGAAACAGCCCAATCGCCGACCAGCTGGCGAATATATCATGTAAACCTGCTGAAACCGTGGAAGGAGAGGGATCCCATCCCTCCTCCGACAGCCCTGCTCTCTCTCGCGAAGTAAGTTCCCTTAATTTCGCGAACAGCTATCTCCCAGACAGAGACAGGAGCTCAAGCAGCTATCCGCCGTCCCAGAGGTGGTAAGTGAACAGCCAGGTCGGACCTCTCTGATTGCGCACGACATATTGACTGACCGGGGTGATCGTCCGTGGCGACCCTACAGACTCCCGGAGGCAAAGAAAGTAGAAGTGGAACTGGAAATCAAGCGAATGCTGGCACTAGGAGTGATCGAGGAAAGTAGTAGTCCCTGGTCCAGTCCCATCGTCTTGATTGCTAAGCCTGACGGCAGTTGGAGGTTTTGCAATGACTTCCGTCGGCTCAACCAAGTTTCCCGATTTGATGCTTATCCCATGCCTCGCGTGGACGACCTCCTCGAGACTGGGACCAGCCAAATTCTTGACTACACTTGACATGACAAAGGGGTACTGGCAGGTTCCTTTAACGGAGTCCGAAGGAAAAACCGCTTAGCACTCCTAGCGGACACTGGCAGTATCGTGTCCTTCCATTCGGGTTACACGGGCCTGCGACTTTTCAGCGTCTGGTGGACAAAGTGCTCCGCCCCATAACTCGTTCTGTGCTGCCTATCTGGATGACGTTGTCATCTATTCCAGCACCTGGAAGGAGCACATACAGCAGGTCACAGCAGTATTACGGACATTGGGAGAGGCGGGCTCCGCATCAACCCCAAGAAATGTTTCTTGGATTGAGAGAAGCCAAATATTTGGGCTACCTAGTGGGCGGGTACTGTGAGGCCACAGTGTTCCAAGTTGCAAGCCATAATGGCCTGGCCCGTCCAAAACCAAGCGGCAAGTCCAATCCTTTCTCGGTTTGGCGGGTACTACCGCCGGTTTGTGCCTCGTTTCTCCGAGAGAGCGGCGCCCTTGACCGACTTGACAAAGAAAAGAGCTCCTAATACGGTGGTATGGTCTGATAAAGCGGGGGCTGCATTCAGTGACTTAAAAAGGGCTCTGACTTCAGCACCTATCTTAATCTCCCCTAACTTCTCTCTCCTTTTGTCCTCCAGACGGACGCCGACACAGGCTTGGGAGCCGTGTTGAGCCAAAGCGTCGACGGTGTTGAACACCCGTTATGTACCTGAGCGGAAACTGTTGGACCGGGAGACCAGGTACGCGGCGGTGGAGAAAGAGGCTCTGGCGATCAAATGGGCGGTGACTCAGCTGCGGTACTACCTCTTGGGTCGCGTGTTCACTCTGGTGACGGATCATGCGCCTCTGAAGTGGATGGCCCTTCACAGGGAGTGCAATCCACGGGTCACGCAGGTGGTTTCTTGACCTGCAGCAGTACAAATATACTCGCTCATCGACAGGGGTCCCTTCATGCCAACGCCGATGCCCTCTCCCGGCCCACGACCTCTCGGTGCAGGTCGCCCGACCCGGGGTCTGGGCTGAGGGGGGAGTCTTGTCACACACGTGTGCATGGGAAGCAGCTGAAGGGCTTAGACAATACTGTTTATACATCTGCCCAGGGGCGGGTGACGCTGACGCTCTTTCTGAGTTCTCTGCAGGTCCCACCCGGGAAATCCCACCAGGACCAGGAAGGACACATCACTTCCGGTTCCGGTCCCAAGAACGAGGTCACTTCGGTTCCGGCCCCAAGGATGATGTCACTTCCAGTTCCGCCCAGAGGGCGACATCATTTCCGCCCTCTGTGCTATAAAGCTCACTGCCTTTGCTTAGGCAGGCAGTTCTGTTTTGGACTCTGTTGTGTAACAACTGTTTAAAATGCCTCAAAGACTTTTGCAGCCGGGAAACCGCATTAAACGGGTGGCTGCCCCAAACCTTTCCACGCCTCTGGTCTCCAGTTCTTACACAGTGCATTATAAAGGTTGAGCATAACCTCCTTGGACTTGTACTCCACACATCGTGCTATATAACCTAACATTCTGTTAGCCTTCTTAATGGTTTCTGAACACTGTCAGGAAGTTGATAGCTTCGAGTCCACTATGACTCCTAAATCCTTCTCATAAGGTGTACTCTCGATTTTCCGACCGCCATTGTGTATTCAAACCTCACATTTTTACTTCCTATGTGTAATACTTTACATTTACTGACATTAAATTTCATCTGCCACAAATCTGCCCAAGCCTGTATGCTATCCAAGTCCTTCTGTAATGATAAAACGGGTTCCAAATTATCTGCTAATCCACCTATCTTGGTATCATCTGCAAACTTAACCAGCTTGTTACTTATATTCCTATCTAAATCATTTATATATACAGTATTAAAAATAGCAGCGGCCCTAGCACTGACCCCTGTGGAACACCACTCTTAACATCGGCCAGTTCTGATGAGGTTCCTCGCACCATCACCCTCTGCTTCCTGTGTCTGAACCAATTCTGCACCCATCTAAAAACATCACTCTGAACTCCCACTTTTTTTAATTTGATGCCGAACCTCTCATGTAGCACCTTATCAAATGCTTTCTGAAAGTCCAGATAAATAATATCATAAGCTCCACTTTGATCGTATCCTTTTGTTGCCTCCTCATAAAATTACAACATGTTAGTAAAACACATCCTCCCTCTTCTGAACCCATGCTGACTGTTCTGTTCAGAATAACTCCTGTACTTGCCATGTGTTGTTCAATCTTATCCTTAATAATTCCTTCCATTAATTTTCCTGTGATGCATGTTAAGCTTACTGGCCTATAGTTGCTTGGATCTGCCCTGTCACTCCTTTTATATAATGAAATGATATTTGCCATTTTCCAGTCCTTTGGAATCTCTCCAGTGCACAGTGACTTCCTAAAAATATTAGTTTTAGTTATTAGTTAGTATTGATAATGTTAGTAGAAGGTTTACCAGATATGACTGAGAGGTACCAGCAGCGGTTGAGGAGAAATCCCATATGTGGAAGGAGTATGACAAGTTCATTAGGAATGACTTTTCGATGACCACTCACAGGTTGTGACAAAATGTTTCATGACACAGGAAGGGCAGCTAGAACCACTCCCAGGCAGCCTCAAATAAGGATATTACTGAATGGTATAAGGAATTCCTAAATACAGTTGCTACCCTTTAGGACAAAGACGCAGTGCCAGAAGCTTTGCTTGGCTCTGCCCTGTTACCCTTTTAATATAATGGGATAATATTTGCCATTTTCCAATCCTTCTGAATCTCTCCACTGCACAGTGACATCCTAAAAATATGTGTCAAGGGTTTATATGTGTACTCACTAGCCTCCTTAAGAACACAAGGATAAATATTATCTGGTCCTGGTGATTTGTTTGATTTCATCTTATTTAATCTGAGCAGCACTTCTCCCTCTACAATTTCCAAATCCCTCAGAACCTCCTTAGTAGTCGCGTTTACCAATGGCAGATTATTCACTTGAACCTATGGCTGAAGACCTTCCTGAGCCCGGCCCCTTTGATCTCACTTCCTGTCTTCCCCTTTAAAAGCCTTCACCTTTTCCCTATTCCCTCAGTTCTGTTTTGGACTTGGTTTTGGGCACATCAGTGCTGTAATCATTTGAGCAACTTTGCAGCCAGGAAATCAATTATACGGGTGGCTGCCCCAAACCTTTCTATGAGTCGGGGTCAAGTTTGTGACATAATATATATATGTGTGTGTATATACATATTTGGATCTTTTACTGAACTTATTAAAAGCATATGGCCATCCATAACAATCATATCAAACTTAACAAAACTACATATTTTTATTGGATTTGTGTGGCAAAGTTATTCTGTTTGGGAGTTATAGTTTTCACACCAATTTTCTACACCTGGACACTTGCATGCAAACTTTTTGATTGACTGTTTGATCCAGCTATGCAGGCTGAATGATGTGGCCCTTGGGCCAACAATGTATGGTCTGGTGAAAGGGCTGTAAGTTTTTAAGTGGTGCATTTGTGCCCCGAGGTGTGTGGGAAGAGACAAAAACAAAGAGGTGTATATAGAAAGCTATACACGTTGTGTAATGAAAAAAAAAAAAAGGGGGGGAGAAAATCCGTTTCACAATTTAAGTGGTTATTCTAAAATGTTATTGATTAGGTTCTGGCAGGTTTTGAAAAAGTTTTGTACACATCCTTTAAGTGTGAATTTGATTTTTTCCAATATCAAATAGTATATAACATCATTTGCCCACTAACTTAAAAGAGGTGGGTTTGGATTCTTTCAGTTGAATAAGATAAGTCCACGTGCCAATAGTTAAGTAAAGGCAATTAAAGTTTGTTTGTCCTTTTCCAAGGCTTCTCTGTCTTGAAGTGCTTCCTACATTGGTTCCATATTCTGAGCGAGTGAAGCACAATTGGGTTGTTCATATTGTTAGTATAACTTGTATTTACTGGCATACAAAGCAAGGAATATAAAGATGCACTGCAAGATTTTATTTCTATTGCGGACCAAATCTGTGGATGTTCATCTATTTGTGTCAATGTCCAGGTTTTTATATTTTGTATATTTGCCACTCAGTAGTAAAATTTAAAGTTAGGTAGAGCCATGCCACCTTCTGCCTTAGGTCTTTGTGGGGTCACCCTTTGGATGCATAGATGTTTTGAATTCCAAATAAATGAGGCTAGGTTTGAATCTAACTTCTTAAAAAATGATTTGTTAATGTATATAAGAATGTTTTGAAACAGAAGGAAATGTAAGGGTTATTTAATAAGTAAAAAAACAGTTATACTAGTGTCCTGGAATTATTGCACAACCACAACTCTGGGATAACAAGTACCAGAACAGTGGGCGTGAATCAGTGCGGAATACTATTTGGGTTCCCCATACCTTATAAATTTGGGGTGGCATAGTCAATCCTTTAAATATTTAGGCGGGGGAAAGGTAGGAGTGTCTGAGTTTTGATACTTGGATACTTCCTAGCATCAGGTATAATTTGACCACCCCTTCCAATGCTAACTCTTTCTTACTTGACTACTGGGGCATGATACCACACCTCAGGAGGAAGAAGAAATATTCCCAAAACAATACAAAACAAAATAAAAATTAGAAAGGCTAGAACAATCACCAAAATCCCTCCTCCTCATCTCCAGATTTAGACTATAAATCCTTTCGTGCACTGTCTACTTAGACTACATTCAAATACAGTAATCCCTCCCCGATCGCGGGGGTTAAGTTCCAGAACCCCCCGCGATAGGTGAAAATCCGCGAAGTAGAAACCATATGTTTAAATGGTTATTTTTATATATTTTAAGCCCTTATAAATTCTCCCACACTGTTTATAAATATTCCCCGCACAGTTATACAGCATAAACTCTTTGTATTCTCTTAGATATTAGGTAAGATTCATTGAAATTATGTATGTAAACACACTGTTTATATACAGTAAAACCTAAATATTATTTTAAAGATATCGAGCATCTCCAATATCACATATGTTACATCCATTACAATTGACAGGCCACCAGCAATAAATACGTACAATGCAGGAAAAATTGTATACAGTAAATGTGTGTACAGTGACACTAAACATAGTATGTACATGTAATAAGTACTGTACGTATAAAATTAATTATGGTTACTCACCAACAATGACACGACGACTTGTTCGATAACGAGTTTAATTTTACTGCACAACAAAGGAGAGCATTACATCTCTTCAAAAGGAGCCTCTTCAGGTGATTGTATAGCACCAACGTTGTTCTTCTTCCGGCAGTCTTCAATCCAAATCCCTAAAGCAGATTCCATCCGGACTACCGCCTTATTACGTCCACTTACACCTCGTTTTGCACACTAGTTAAAAGGACACTGCAACCGTAGATCTTATATTCTTTTCCTCCTTTTTAAATAAAAAGAATTGTGGACTCATTGATGCGTCCTGCAGCGGTGAATATTTCCCTTCCTTCAACATATCCAAAACTTTTACCTTTTCGGCAATCGTTAGCATATTCCGATGGCACTTGGGCACGGCCCCTGAAGCAGTAGCAGATCGTTTTGGAGCCATAACGAAGGGCTTGACTATGCACAAAGATAAACACAAAAGAGCACAAAAGTTAACTCTTTACACAGCGAAACACGATGATGCTGAATGTGTGAGACGAGACTTCCTGGTTAATGCAGCGGAATGGAATGGAAGGGCCAAGTGTCATAAAAATGTTAGAACCCAACGTGCATCTTGAGTTTTTATGTCATATCTGACCCTTACATTATTTCTTTGAAGTCAAAGTTCAGCCACCCATCCCTTCTGGCTTCTAGATGTATGCTGTTTCTAGGAGAATGCCAATATTGCTACATGTGATCCCTGATCAATACCTAAAATCAAACAAATTAAACTTGGAACTATTTCCCAATATACATGGCTTTTCTCTTAAGCAAAGACATCTGCATTGTCCTACCTGGTACTGATTGAGTACAAAATATAAACATATGCTATTGCAACCCATAAAATCCTATTTCTTCAACTAGTTTGTAGACATCTTACAACTGTTGACATGTCTGACTTTAATTTTAAATGTCCTTTCTTGGCTGCTTCTCTGCCATATATCTTAATGGTGTCTGTTTTCCTTTATGTAGCTTGTTGAATAGGATTAACATCCTGACATAGGGTAAAAAAAAAACATTCCTGTTATATGGATTTTTTACCACTAAATTTATTATGTGACTTCTGTAAATGTTATGGCCTTGGCACCGTGCTCCATCGACTCCCTGCTGCTTGTCTGATTCACCACTACTCTATTTCTATACCTTAATTTCACGGTGAGTAGCATCTGTACTTTTCTAGAGTATCTTTGCTGACTTCATTCCAGCACTGAAATTCACATCAAGCAAAAGATTTGAGGTTCTTAGCTGTTTTTCTCCTTTATCAATCACTTTATTTATACAGACATTGTTATTTTCATTAAAGACTCAATGTTGTTGGATTCTGCATACCACATTAAACTACAGTTATTTTAAAGTTTACTATTGAAGTGTGACTTTGCAGGCCAAGCTACTGTAGTCATCACAAAATCACTTATCATTCATGCCTGAACAAACAACACTACAATACCATTATCTGAGGTTTAGAAATAACATAAATCATTTTCATTTCTCTGTGATTGACTCAAGCCAAAAGTAATCATATCTAGACCATTTCCTGTTTACAACCACAGCGTGCAGGCATTTAGCCACTATTAAGCCATAAATAACTGACTTTAAAATGTTGTGTTTCCAAAGAAAATAATGTTATTGACAGTTGGAGCACTTTTGGGATAGGGTTCCGCTGTTTTGAAGAAATGGTCTGCATTAAAGCCAGCATTGACTTGGTATATTGGCAGCAAACATATGGAAATGGTACTTGTGACTAGACACTATTTAAAGACATTAAGTTACAGTCTGTATTTTCAGTCTAACATACAAAAAAAGGAATTTGTCAAAAAGAAAATAAGTAACATCATAAAAGTATTTGACAAAGTCCCACAAAACAATGAAGGGCAGAAAAAACATGCCTATAAAGTATATTACGGAGAATACCTTGTTTGTAAGTAAATGCAGGGCTACATGGCTTATTTCTAATGAAACAATTGTTACTAAAATATGTCCACTTCAGTACAAATTTATTATTGTCTGTAAGGGTAAGAGGAACTTTTATTTTTCTGGACTGTTTTAAGTAGGAAAGTATGAAACTACAGTAGATACATTTTGGTTGTTTGGACTTTTTTTTCTGTTTGTTTTTTTTAAAGTTGGTATCAGGTATTTGTGATTTAAGTATTCAAATTTTCAGAATTATGTAAACATTTTTATTACAAATTGCAATAATATCATGACCAATAAATCTGCAAAAATAAAAAAAATAAAAATGAGTATATAATACACAAGTGGTTCATTTAAACCAACAGGTTGTAACAATAGCCAGAAAGGAGCAATAAAAAAACTTAAGTACTAAGTCAATCCTAAAAGATCTTTTTTCATTAACCTGACCCTCCATGATTAGTGCAAGTGCCTCCCTTGTTTAACTAACCTCTAATGGGTACAAACCATTATAGAGTTGTAATAAAACAAATAAGGCACAAAGATAAGCATTCCCAAAAAATGGCAAACATGTGTGGAATAACTGTAAAATAGGTAACATGTTGTAAATTAAATAAATAAAAATAATTCTAGAGATAATAAGAAAGATTGATATCTTGCCATGCTCCCAGGCTGGCTGTTATTGATATTGTATGACTTGCATCACCACACCGCCATGATTTTATGTCATCATCTTAAACAAACAAACATCAAAACGGTAGACCATTTCTTGCCACACACGAGTCAACTGGTACCAAGTTACTGAATTCACAGCTTCCTCAATTTGATATCACAAATCTTGAAGATCAGCTGGCACAGGTGGAACAAACACTCCTTCTTTAATGTACCCTCCATGTATGACTTTTTTATGCCACTTGAAAATTTGCTTATGATGAGCTGGCTGTTTTTGAACCGTTGGTGGAATTCACATTGCAGTTGAACAATGGAGTCAAACTTCTCAAATAGCAGCATGCAAAATGATTTCTCTTGTGGTATTGTCACCACTATAAACGAGAAACAGCGCTTGGTGGTACTTTTAGGCGGGCTTTTAAACTTTGAACTTTCCTCTATGCAGTGACGTGCAAAATGTGTTTCTGTGTTATATAATTTGTTTGAAATAAATTTTTGAATTCTGCTCTTTCATTTTGAATAGCCTTCTATATATATTTTCTTTATTGTGCATGAACTCTATTTGCATATATCCCTGGATATTTACAGGTTTCACCTAACCTGGTTTTCAGTTTATCACTAGAAATTTATGAGTTTCTGACTGGGAATCCATGTTTCAAAAGACCATTAGATGTTTTGTTATTATATGTAACGACAGGAATCTTCAGATGTGGTTTTCTACTATTAAACATGCATCAAATCACTCATTAAAAAGTCATCAACTAAGTATGACAATTTTTTTTAAGAGCCGCTTATATAATGAAAATGAAATTAAACTTTAAATATTACTCCATTAAATGAAGTTATTTCTGATCACTGCTTAATTACATTTGATTTAGTCCTGCCCTTGCCAATAAACTCACATATTAAAACAAAGACAGTGCGGCATCTAGATTGTAATTCTGCTTCAAAATTTATAGATACTTTGAGTAAATCAAGTGTAATTGTGGAAAACCATTTAGATCAGTTAACTTCTAATGTAAACGTGGAAAACTATTTAGATCAGCTAACATCACATTATAATGTGACCTTGAGAGATGCTCTGGACATAGTGGCTCCCCTTAAAACAAAAGTGATCAAAGCACATAGAAACTCTCCCTGGTTTGATGAAAACACTCAAGCTCTTAAATTAGAGTGTTGAAAACTGGATCGCAGTTGGAGAACAACAAAGCTACAGCTCTTTCAAATTGCATAAACAGAGTGTTAAAAAATATAAAAAAGCTCTCTTTAAAGCTTTCTCAGAATACTATTCTACAATAATAGATAGCAATAATAAAAATCCTTGGGTACTGTTTAGAACAATTCCCAAATTAACTAATGGGAATTCAGATGTACAGTGCAAAATACCAACAGATATTAGCAGTACAGACTTTATGAACTTCTTCAATGAGAAAATTAAAAATATAAGATCCTAGATCTCAGCATCACAGTACAAACCAATTACTAGCTTAGGAGACCCTATCTCACATTACATTCAGCACTTCAGTAATTTTAATCCTTTAACTGAGCAGGAAGTCTTAACTTCAAATTCTAAAATGAAGCCCACTAATTGTTCCCTAGATCCAGTGCCAACAAAACTAGTAAAAAGTGCAATGGATGTTCTTGCAGCGCCTATTCTAACCGTTATCAATAGTTCATTATTGCATGGCACAGTACCTGATGCACTAAAAGTGTCAGTCATTAAACCATTACTTAAAAAGTCAAACCTAGACCCACACATACTAAATAATTATAGGCCTATTTCAAATTTCGCCAATCATCTTCAGTCACACCTTACGCATTATAGTTTATTTCAGAAATTCCAGTCTGGTTTCTGCACTGGTCATAGTATAGAAACGGCACTAACGGGGGTTGTAAATTACATTCTGATATCCTCTGATGAAGGAAACTCCACTGTAATTATGTTGTTAGACTTAAGTGCAGCATTTGACACCACTGACCATTCTATTTTACTGCACAGGCTAGAAAATGATATTGGGCTTACAGGAACTGTGCTTGCTTGGTTTAGTTCTTATTTATCAAATCGATTCCAATACTTACAGAAATGTGCTGACAGTACTCCATCATTATACACAGAAGTGAGATATGGTGTCCCACAGGGCTCAGTACTGGGACCTTCACTATTCTCAATTTACACGCTTCCTCTGGGATCTATCAGTAGGAAACATAATGTTAATTTTCACTTGTATGCATAAATTATACCTTTCATTTATTTATTTATTTATTTATTTTTTTGATATTTTATTAATTTTATTGTAATCATTCCATACAAATCAATAATTTTTTACAAAAAGTACGATTGGGAAAAAGTCGACCCCCCACCCCTGAGAGAGAGAGCATGGCCAACGGAGTAAAACTTAAGGCTTGTAAACATACCTAAACTGATGAGTTTGATAAGCCAATAGACATGAATGGAGAAGAAACAGAAATGATTGCTTCATCTGTACTTTAAGAGCTTATTATAAAATAATACTGATTAGATCCTGCCATGTTTTGAAAAAAATCTGTACAGATCCTTTAACTGAGTATTTGATTTTTTCCAATTTCAAATAGTATAAAACATCGGTTTCCCACTGACTTAAAAGAGTAGAGTTAGGATTCTTCCAGTTTAGCAAAATAAGTCTGTGTGCCAACAGTGTAATGAATGCAATCACAGTTTGTTTGTCCTTCTCCACTGTTAATGGGTTAGGAGGGATTGTGAGACCAAGGCTGTCTGAAAGGTAATTAAAAATTTTGGTCCAGAATGATGTTAATTTGGTGCAGGACCAAAACATGTGACCCAGTGAGGCTGGGACTTGATTGCAGCGTTCGCAGGTTGGATCATGCCCTGGAAACATTTTGGCGAGTGTTAGGCGAGACAGATGTGCTCAATATATAATTTTGAGATGATTAATTGTATGCTTTGCGCATATGGAGCTTGAGTGAATTCTCTGCATTGGTATTTTCCACTCCTTTTCTGATATATTGATTGAGAGATCTTTTTCCCAGTGTCCTCTTGGATCTTTGAAAGGGAGGGAGTGTAAAATAATTTTATACATTGCAGAGATGGTGTCTGAGTCCCTTGAAATTGAGCAATAGTTTTTCCAGCATGGACGAGGGAGCAAGATGAGGAAAATTGGGCAGGTTCTGTTTAACAAAGTTTCTAATTTGAAGATAGTGAAAGAAATGTGTAGCTGGAATGTTAAATTTAGATTGTAATTGTTCATAGGATGCAAAGATGTTGTCTATATAAAGATCTCTAAGCAAGTTAATTCCAATTTTTTTCCAGATATTAAAAACTGCATATGTTTGTGAAGGTTGAAAGAGGTGGTTCTCTTGCAGAGGTGCCACAGATAAAAGCTTCTCCATCTTAAAATGCTTTCTACATTGGTTCCATATTCTGAGTGAGTGAAGCACAATTGGGTTATTAGTATATTGCCGATAACTTGCATTTATTGGGGCACAGAACGGGGGATATAATGTTAATTTTCACTCGTATGCATATGACACCCACTTATACCTTTCATTTAGATCAAATGAAGTTTCTCTGATGTTGTCTTTAATTAGTTGTGTCGGTGAATTAAAGGAGTGGATGGATGAGAACTACTTGTCTTTAAACACAGATTAAACAGAGATGTTAATTGTTGGAGGGAATGATGCTGATCACAACAATATTCTGTCGTCATTTAACTCATCTGGAATCACCATTAATTTTACTGAATCAGCCTGCAATCTACGAGTTATCTTTGACTCTAGTATGTCATTTAAAGCACATATTACAAAGTTGTCCAAACCATGTTTCTTCCATCTTAAAAATGTTTGGAAATTAAGGAGCTTTCTAAATAAACAGGATTCTGAGAAATTAATTCATGCATTTATTTCTAGTAGGATTGACTACTGCAATGCGGTGTTCACTGGCTGTACAAATTGTTCTTTATACAGCTTCCAGTTAATCCAAAATGCTGCTGCAAGAATTATTACAAGAACAAGAAAATACAAACACATAACTCCGGTTCTTAAATCCTTACACTGGCTCCCGGTTAAGTTTATGGCAGATTTCAAAATCCTCCTTTTAACATATAAAGCATTAAATGGACAAGGTCCGGCATACTTGTCTGAATTTATCATGACTTACAAACCAGAGCACACATTAAGATCTCAAGATACCGGACTGCTTATAATTCCAAGGATTAATAAAATAACAGTGGGAGGTCGAGCTTTTAGTTACAAGGCCCCGAAACTGTGGAATGGTCTGCCTGCTACTATAAGAAATGCCCTTTCGGTCTCGGCTTTTAAATCCCGGCTGAAGACTCACTACTTCAGTTTAGCATATCCTGACTAGAGGTGCTGATGAACTGTACAGACTGCATCTTGGTTGTTAGTGATTAGCAGTAAAACATAAGTAACATGATAGTTATAATTGGATACTAACCCTCACCTATTCTGTTTCTCTGCTTGGTAGTCAAATGCGGCACTTGGTGCCACGGCCCACCTGTCAAGTTGTTTTGCCTGCTTAAGGTAAAGTCATCCCTGATGGAGGATCGCAGAAATTGTGGGAAAGAGGGGTCCTTTCATTGGATTAGCACTATTTCAGCTCTGGAATTGCCAAATGGGGGAGGCAGCTTGATGGATGAGGTCTCCAGCACTCTGAACAAATCCAAATCATATTATGTGATATTATCTACTGTTAACTTCTACTCTGTACTTCTAAAATTTGTATTTTTATTCTGTATTGAGGATTTGTTCTGTTTTGTGTATTGTACTGTATTGTATTGACCCTCTTCTTTTTGACACCCACTGCATGCCCAACCTACCTAGAAAGGGGTCTCTCTTTGAACTGCCGTTCCCAAGGTTTCTTCCATTTTTTCCCTACAAGGGTTTTTATGGGAGTTTTTCCTTGTCTTCTTAGAGAGTCAAGGCAGGCGGGCTGTCCAGTGGCAGGGCCTGTTAAAGCCCATTGCGGCACTTCTTGTGTGATTTTGGGCTATACAAAAAATAATTTGTATTGTATTGTATTGTATAATGGTTATCATGCACATAGGAGGCAATAGATCCTCTTTCTAATGATACACAGAAAAAAGATATTAATTTTTATACCTTGCTAATAGGAAACACTTGATTTTCTTGTAAAATATTTCAGAAGTGGTTTTTAAAATGCTAAATGACTTTCAATACAAAAAGTATTGTGGGAAATTATTCCACAATTATCTAAAGTGAAAATCAACATTTTGTTAGTATTTCTGGTTATGTCTGACAATGTCTCTGCATGTCTCTACCTCTCTGGCCAGCAGTCTGTAGGTGTACAACCTATCTGTCTGGCAGACATTCTACAGCTCATCCAACTCTAGCCTTGTGGAGGACTGGACACATACTGAGCTAAGTAAAACCTTTATAGCCTGGGCATCAAATGGCATTCCTTGAATTTAAATAGGGAAGAGTTTTTGCCGTAACTTTAATATGGACACTCTTCTATGAATGGTCTGAACTAAAAGAATGCAGCACTTTTTCCCAGCAGATATTACTTTATGGAAAAGTTTAGTGATGACTGGTTTATTTTTCAAATACTTTTTTTTTTTTTTACTTTTCATAGTTTTATCATAGCATCCAACTAAAACCTATTCTAAAGTGCCCTCAAGGATATAAGAGTGCTTTGCATCTAATACAAACTAGTCTGGTTCATTGCAAAGAATGGATGGATAGGATTGTTTTACTCTATTCTAAAAATGAACTGTTTGGGACTTTGCATAGAAGAGTAGGTGTTACTTAAATTAAAAGTTGAAAAAGTGCTAATAGAATGGGCTTAAAGATGGAAACATATGTTGTCCCCACATATTTCCTCCATTAAACAACAGTTAAAGGAGTGAATAGAAATAAAAACTGAATTTATAAGAACAATAAAGTCCAGCAAAAGTGATATATTGGTGAAGAGTTAAGATGGAGGATTCTATATAACTATTTGAATCTCAAACTGTAAAATACCTTCACCTCTTTTCAAATTGGTTGAGTATGTAATTTCTTTAACATTTTATAGTTATCCAGGATTTGCTTCTCACTACAACTGAGGTTCAAACTGTAAGTCCTCAAAAAGTGAAGATAAAAGTGCTACTAAAGCATTGGAGATATAGATTTATTCAAATTGTATGTGGACTTTACATAATTTAAAAATTTTGGCTTAAAAATGCTGAACTATATATTTTTCATTCTATTGTGTCTCTGTTGCCTGAATGCTACCCACACTGCACCATCTTGCAATCATTCTCTTTGTCACATGTGACATGGATAAATGTACTGAGGTCTAAAAACCGGTGCAAAATAATCTCCAGCGTGCTGTGCATTAATCTAATAAAGCTTTCGCTTACGGCAGATGCAACATCCACTGACTCAGATCATACTTTTTTTTTTAAAGAAAACAGTAAAGTATCTTTTTTGCATACCTCTCATAATCCAGAATTTTATATTAGGTCAGTGTTTATAATAATTAACATTGACTCAGATATCTAGAGATTTACATTTTATGTAGATTAAAAAATAGTTACTAGTATATGGTCTAATGAAAGTAAAATTAACTTTACATCTATTCAGATGCATTTTGGCAAATTCTGACATTTGTTTTAATAGACAGACATTGGAACTTTTAAAATTAGTCAGTTACCTTTGTAGAGAACCTTTAAAATTTGTGAACAAATATTTATGCATTGACCGTATTGATATTAGATTCCTTTTGTCTTCTACCAACTGTATATTTTTAGTTTTGTCCAGGCTTTCTTAACAATTGCTATCAAACTCAACAGCTCATTTGAGATGGTGGTAGGGTATTATTTAAAAAATAGTTACTTGGTGGTACAGTTTGTTTGCTGTGATGATCTAAACGTGTAATTTTTAAGATGTCTCTGTGTTTATTTCTGCCAACCTATTGACAGTATTGACTGTTATCAATATTTATATGTATTGAGTATATTAATCTAAGATGGGGCATGCAAGTTGTGCACAGCTATCATAAACCAGCTAGTTGTACAAAAAGTAATCAAAAACAACATAATAGTTTTGTCATAATAGGGACTGGAGTACAAGTATTATTATTTAATGATGATGAAATTTAAAACTAGATATCTATCACCATTAACCGGACTGTTAATGTTTCTTGATGCCTTGATTTTTGTGTTAACTAACACTCAGGCAGAAAACATGGAGACATTTTGTGTCTCCATTTATCCCCAGCCAACAGAAGTTTACTGTATCATGAGCAGTTCCAATGTCTTATCTGCAAACCAAATAACGTCACTTTGAGTGCACATGTGTCAGTTTTTGTAGTGTAATTTGTTATTGTATGGATGTAGAACTAAATGTTCTTTGCACATTACACCTTTGTACTCCATAACTCACTTCAGTAAGCTGTTATTAAATGTGAAGTGAAGTCCTTGTCCTATTACATCAAACTTTGTGAGACCTTGGCCTGAAATGGCTACATTTCACACCTCTTACTGGGAATCACCATTTCACTGCTGCTGTTTAAACAAAGTAAATAGCTGTCACATTTGTGAGAAGGGCAGGATCTCAGCTATAATGCTAGTATCAGGATGTGCCTTGGGCAAGGCTGTACTTTGTAAAAGAGGTCAAACTGCTTTGCTTTTCCTTTGACGATCTGTTTTCACTGTAAATGCGATTTGTACGATTTGTAGTTATAGCTGGTCTAACACAGACTACAAGAGAGCCCCCTTATATGAAACACCTGAATTTATAACCCCATTAACAATTTCTGGCTGGTTATGAGAAACTTTTGGAATGACTGTAACCTGCACACACAGAGGTGTTCCTTGAATGTGATGTTTGCATTGGGAAAAGAATACATTAATAATTATATATTTAGTGCCTTGTCTTTAGTGCCCATTTATACATACCAACTCATACCACAGGATAATATTTTTATTAAGATCAAGTGTCACAAAATGCCATGTGCTTTTGGGTCATCATTTCACACTTAAGACAATAGTGTACGATGTGACTGAGTTGTCCACATTTGACTCGGATTGTTTGAGGTCAGTGCTGCTTTGAGTTTGGTCTCTGTTGTCACCTATTCTCTTGTTTGACTGTGAGTACAGCAGGCTTTGGGACTGTATTTTACTTTTTGTTGGAGACCTTACAGGTTGCAACTGTTGTGTTTCCAAATAAAATAACAAGTTAAATATGACTTTCTTCCACTTAGTTACGTCTACCACTAAGTTCCAAGTGCATCTTTGTATAATGATGTTGCAAGTTTAGACTCTGCATGAAGTATCTGACCACAACTAAGTCCCCTACCAACTCCACAGAGATAACTATAACCATTTCATCACTCAGTCTCATAATTAAAATTACTGGGCTAATACTGGTTTTGATGGATCACAATCCAATGTATACATTCTTGTGGTTATAGACCATTGGTGCTACTCCAAAACATACTGCGATCTTCCTCTTGAGAACTTTGTTGTCCATTGCCAGGGTCTTGTCAAAATATAGAAATACTTATAGGGGCTCTGTGGAAGTGTCATCGAATTATTCCTGTGGTCAGCTGTAATGAGAGGATCACAAGGTAGGGTTGAACATCACTTGTTGCACTTTACCTCTCCTGTTGATGCCAGCACTGGTGAGATAGGTACGTTTGTGATTGCCATTCTGGACATACCACTATTTGCTGGTTTGCCAGTTGTGGTTGAAGCTTCTTGGCCTGCTATCAACTGAATGAGACATTTTATTATAAGTGAATATGCAATTACAACAAAAATAATCCAGAATTTTAAAGATTCCCTGTCATTGAATGCAGTTTGTTATGTTAACTACTATATGATAAATCAGTCTCCCCAGGCCTTTGGGATATCAGACACTTGTGGAAGGTATGGGGATTCCTTTTAAGTGCGCAGGTCAGGACTTGGATCACTTCCAGATCAGCAATGTTGACATAAGAATTGTCTGAGACAGCACCCTAATTGAGGTTCACTTTATTTTGGTCCCTGTAATGGTCACTCCCTTGACAGTACATTAGAAGAGTAATCATTATTTCTGAGGGGCTCATCATGTATTCAGTTTACATCTTGTAGTAGTAAATTGGAGTTACCATGCTTTATTTGAACTGTCGTTGAATTAGTGAGTGTCACTCAATGATCAGCATTCTTCTTCACGTTGAAGAAAAGGTATTTCACTTTCACTTTCCCAGGTGTGCAACAATATTTGTTTAAAAGTAAGTAACTGCAGTTAGTCTGTTGAATAATAAACTGGCTACTTTTTCTCTAGTATATATGTGTATCCTAAAAAAGCTAGGTATCAAAAAATTCAATGCTCTATCAAGTGTATTTTAATCAAAGACTGCGTAAGAGAAAAAGATAAATCTCATAAAATGGAGACGAGAGCCACAATTTAAGTCAAGATTGTATTTTATTTAAGGAGTAGTACAATTTAAAATTACGCAATTAGCATGCTACAGTAACAAAAGACAACTCATTAAGGTACAAGAAAATTTCTTGAAAAGCCATAAATTAGCTAAAAATATCCATCCATTAATCCATTTTTAACACGCTTAATCCAGTTTTTAGGGCCATGAGTGGCCAGAACCAACCATGGATGGATGACTAGAGCATTGCAAGGCACACACACAAACACACCAGGCCAATTTTTAAACCTAATATTTGAATCTTTGGCATGTGTGAGGAAAACTGGAGTGCACAGAAAAAGAAAAACAGAGACACTGGAAGACAAACTTAACACAGACAACAACACGGTGAAGGATTTGAATCCAGAGTTCGACAGGAATAATTGCTGCAATTGTGTTTCTTTCTAGCAAAAATGTAATGATGGTAAACTACTGTTTACACAAGGTACATAGCCATAATCAAAGATGCTTGCAATATTTTTGCCTAATGTTTCATTTTGAGGCTGCCTTTTGTTCTCTACCTGGGTATTTCAGGGAATGGTTTTTGTCACCACATATCATTGAGAATAACGTAGACTTAAGTGTGCATAACCTCTCACTACCATGTGTGATGGAAATACATTTTCCTTTGATAGCAATTTGTGTATTCATTTTATTTCATACACCTGAAACTGTTCTGACTGCTATGCTCTGGAAGCCTACTCCTTACCCTCTCAAGTCTTTTTTTCCAGTAGGACTATACAGACTGTGAGTTAAGTGACTAGAGGAAATGTCTTACCCTGCACAAATTATGTCAGCCTCTGTTGTGAGTGAAGACCACAGCAGGGCTTCAGCTACTTAAAGCTGTAGTCTTTCTCAGTTTCTTCCAATTGCATAAATCTCACACATACAGTAGGATTGGTTGGTATCAGGTTAGCCTGCACATGCGATGCTGGCACTTTACAATCCATTATATGGGGCCATGCAGGTTGGACTAGTAAATAGACTGTATGCTTTCAATTTTATGTTTTTGTCTTTTTATGACATTCATTTTAGAAATAACTAAGGCAGGACAACACAGGCAAATACAACAAAAATATTTAAAACATTTAATAGGGCAGTCAGTAAGATTTTCAATTAATTGTAAAAACAGACTAAACACTCAATTGGCAATTTTCCAGGCCTTAGTAAAGTTATATACATGGCAAAGCAACACACAATGATTCTTTAGGTGTGTGTACATGAAATCACTAAAAATGATTCAATAACTGGCACTTATTTTGAGCACATAAAAATTGTTTCTATGATGTATAAAGTATTTCTCTGATTAAAAACTGACAGATATTTATATATGAGTATTTCTTCTGTGACTATCTCATTTTAGGTTTGCGTGAAGTGGAAGAACATTTTGCTGAAAATTGCTTTTTTTTCTTTAATCTTTAAGTGTAAGAGTACTTCTCCAGAAACCTTAAATTATAAGACAAAATGTTGTAATTATAATAGCCACATCTAAGAATGATTTGTTCCATTAGTGTTTTTTTTTTTTATTATCTTACGTAACTTTATAGATTTTCATAATCTTTTTTCAGAAGCATCAGCAAATTATGTTAAGCATTTTAAGTTTCTTAGGTGGAATTGTTCTATTTCTGATCAGTTAAAAACTGTACTAAAACTCTAAATCTCTCAGTGTTTTTTGAATTCTATTTTTTAAATGGCATTTTTGTAATATATAATGTGATCAAAAAAGAATATACAACAATTACCTTGTACTTTCGTTTGCTTTGTGCTGGTGATATTTTTATTATTCAGACTGAAGTTTCTTTGATCAGACACACTTTAGGGGTTTAAATATCTGACAGACTCCTAGATAGGTAGATCTTCACAGTAATCATCTTATTGTGTAAAGTGAATTTAAAAATGTGTCAGCCTCTGTCTCCTTCTACATTTAGAAAAGGAAAATTTGAGGATATCACTGCTATTTACAAATGGGAGTTATTTGTTATTTTACTGCATTCTTCTGTCATTCTTGAATTTTCTTTTTCTGTACCTGTGAAGAAACCTGCTGGGTATAAAATAGGCTGACTGTAAAGCACTTAATATGATTTGTCAATCCCTTGTTACATACATATTTTTCCCCTTATTGATTTTATATATTCTGACATTTTTACTCAGCTGTAGCTATTCTATTTCCATCTTGGTATATCTTCCATAAATACAACAAATTATCGGTGCTCTTTTTAATTTAATTTGTGTAAGTTTAAATATACATTATTACAAAATTTTATACTACCCTGAAGTAGATTTGTAATATTCTTTTTCTACATTAACCTACATGAAAGGATAACTAACATGATTAATAACATTTTATCTAGTGTTTCTGTCTGTAAATTACTGTTAAAGAAAAATGGTATCAGTGATGCAATTTAACTAATTAATCCCAAAATGTTGTGCAATACATTAATCACTAAATGGATTAATCAGGTATTATTATTTACAACTTTTTTATCCTTCCTTTGTCCACTGCGGCGCAGTATATTGATAATGTCAGAATTAAAAATGATTTTCTATTCATTTTATCCATTTTTGGAATGTGCTTTTTAAAATCCAGGGTCATGTGGAGCCAGATCCTATTCTGTATTTGGTGCAAGGCAGGAATGAGCCTTGGGTGGGACAACGGCCAGTGGAGGGTCCACTCATGCACACACTCACACTTAACAAGCGAGATTAAACCTGCTAATTAACTTAACAGCAGCGTCTTTAAGATGAGGGAGAAAACTACACTATACAAGGAAATCCTTTTATGCACTCCCATTCATGGACAAAAAACACCCTCCACTGCTGTGTCAAGTCGAAGTTAATGAAAATATTGTAATTAAAATAATATTTAGCATCGTATGTTTTTGAGAAACTGTTAAATTATCATGTGCTTATAATATACTAGCCTCTAAAGAGAGAGAGTAAGAACATACCATAAAAATCATATGCAAAGATCAAATGTATATGTGTCCCCTTGTATTTCTGTAAAGGTTGAAAAAGAGATTTCAGAGGCTGATTAATTAATTTAAAAGGTAAAGGTGAGAATTTGAAATGTTCTCTCACCCTCCTTCTCAGATTTGTTTGATTCTTTTTTAAACTTGGTAAACCTTTTTTTTTCTGTAAAATATGTTAATCATCAATAACTCACTAAAATGGTGTCAGTCCTAAGGCTTTGAGGTTGAGGTGTCACTTCTGTCATTTCATTTTCTCATTTGCTCTGGTTCTGCTCATCAAGATTTACCCCCTTGTCATATCAGGTTACCACACTATATAGTAAATCATGGACTCACAATTTAATTAACTAGCATATTTGATAGTGATTTACAAAGTTCTAGACACTGATGGCACTCAATTCTGTTTTCAGTATTCCAATAGCATGATTTAGTTTCCACCAAAGCACACATGCCATAAAAATAAGTTGCAGCAAGTAAAAGACTTCCTTATTTTGTATTTTAATACGTAAGCACACTTATACTAGATATCACAAATACTACAGTATAATAGAAGTAAATAAGCCAATGACTTAATTTCATGAAAGAAAAGATAATAAAATTATTCTAAATTAAAATGAAGAAGGGAGATTTTGCTAGAAATATAATGCTGCAGTTCTACATATTTCAGTCTTTGAGCTTTCTGTTCAGATTGGCAGATTTAGACGGACTGTAATAAAAGCTCCATGCATATCATTAAATAAAAAGCAGAAAAAAATTACACACATACAATGTTAGAATTTGCACTTTAATGTATATAAATATCCTTTGTCTAAAAATAAACAGACAAAGGGACTCAGGAGGACTTGTTAACTCCCTGCAGTTTCAGCCCAATTTTCAGATGCCTGAGGGCAAAATGAAAGATTGGTTGCTGTACCAGGATTGCCAGTCTAAGAAAGTATTTGTGTAATGACAGGCTCTTGGACAAATCCAAATGAGCATGCCACGCCTGGTGTGGAAGTCTAGTGGCAGTTCCTGGATTGTCATTTATTTCAATAGGATGCAGTACAAAACATTCACGCTTGGTTTCCTTTTACTCATACTGTACTTTATACTTACACAATTTTTTTTTTCTGTTCAAAAAACAAAGACTGCTTTTAAAATTCAGGCATCAAATACATTAAATTAAAGAGCTGTGTTTAGCCATGCCAAGAAAAGCATGTATATCTATGTAAGTATCTCACTGTTTGCATAATAGATTAGAAATTAGCATTTTAGTTCATTTTCCATGTATGCACAGTGCCTGGAAGAATAACACTCCATGCATATCAGATCAGTCTGCCTACAATTTCGTGCAATGTATTATTTGGCAATCTAAAATTTGTAATTTGCATGAAATTGCTTAATTAAAATACAGTCACTTGGGGTATTAATTTCTTTGTCTGACAGTTGAATATACTAAAGGCAGACTGGGGAAGATGTAAAATCCTGTCAGATATAACTGTCAGGAAAGCAAAGAAAATTCCTCTTCTAGTGGCACAGACATAAAGGCATAATGCTGGTTCAACTCATTTAGTTCAAGTGGCAGCAGAATGCCAAGCACTAGTGGGAGCAAGACTAGAGTCTCACGTGGTCCTTCCGCATTAACCGGCGGATTGTGACAGCAAAGAGAGCTAACAGTGTGGGAAAACTGTCTTCATGTATCTCAATCACATCTTATCATTTTTGTACCTGATGAATCAAACTCCCACTGATTTAATAAAGAAGAGAACTGTACCTTTATAGAACACCTTATAGAGTATAATATTTATATATGCATACAGTATACACTGCGGTGGGTTGACACCCTGCCCAGGATTGGTTTCTGCCTTGTGCCCTGTGTTGGCTAGGATTGGCTCCAGCAGACCCCCGTGACCCTGAGTTCAGCGGGTTGGAAAATGGATGGATGGATACAGTATACAGTACAGTATACTGTATATGTGTGTGTGTACATACAGTTTACTGTTTTATTTATATTTACAGTTACAGATTGGCAGATTGGGTTTGCTTTACTTTTTACTATTTTTAAAGATTGATTTCCTATTAATCTAACTGTTGCTTACTCCATACCTTTCTTATATATGAAACTAAGTTTACACCTTCCACATAACTCAGTATATTTCATAGATACAGTATAATATAAACTAGACTCTCATCTAGTAGCAAAGGAACTGGGCCGAAGCCCACAGATTGTAATCCCTCAGCCTTCACTACATGTGTTCTCCCGACTAAGTTCTAGTCTTTGGTCAAATGGTAGGTACTGTATGTACACTATGTACTGTATGTGTTATTATATTACGTCTGTGGTTTTGAGCAGTAACGCTAATGAAAGGTACTTCAGCAAAATAAAGTTATTTACTTTGTGTAAACGTTCTAAACTTTTAAAAAACAAGCAATTGGTGGAATGGAAACATCACTAATGTGCCTTTGTACTAGAGATCAAAAAGGATGAAGGAGTTATATGACTTAATGGCCGACACGCTATTTGTTACATTTCAGCAAACTGATACCAAAAAAAGAACTGCAAAACAGTAAAAAGTATTACCTTTAGTTAAACTCAAGTCAAATGTTGGTATGAGGAGTGTTACTTGATAATACTTTATTGAGACTGCTCTCTTATCATTTGTCAAGTCAGAAGTTTTCTTCTTATTTTTGTGTAATTCTTGTGTGTGAGTTTGAAGGAGATTGTTGTTTGTTCTAATAGTCGTATATATTCTGGTCTTCTGTAAAAGCTACATTAAATTAGGACAATTGCAGGAGATGCAGTTTTGAGTTGAGGTCCATTGTGCTCATCTCCCTTGCTGTTTTTTGTTCAGTGGAGCCCGTAAACTGATGTTTATTACATGTTCAGTCAAAAGTGAGAATAAAAACATGGCTGATTAAACATTGATGTTCTATAGTATTCTCAATGTCATGCTCTTTTTTCTGAAGAAAGACATGAATATAAGCCAAAATCATTTCACTTTTAAAATTCATAGAGGGGACAGGATGGGATAAATCATCTACTTCGATTTGATTCTGGTCCCTTGCATGTCTTTTCATTCCTTGTTATCTATTACTTTTGGTCAAAAACAACATTTTAACCTAAACAACACCAGTCTCATTGACCCTAACTGTCTCTCTGCAACTCCATGACAAATAACAGTAGTGTACGTTCTGACCTACCTGAGACCACGGTTTAGTAATTTGTACTTTCTGTTTGCACTTTCCTTTGTAAACAACAATTGAATAAATGTACTTTGAAATGGTGTTCCAACCTGTGATATGTTCATCTATATCTGCATAATCAGTTATGCCCCTATTAAAGAATAACCCAGGAGTTACTGAATGTGAAATTATGCAAGAAAACTGTAGAAAATAAATAGAATTATAAACAAAGAAAGAGAGAATCATATTTAGGTCCAGCAAAGTTGCTCATTATTCACATCCATGTCCCGGAAGTGATAACGTGAGGTTGATCTTTGGATCATTTATAATAAGATGATCCTGGGGCATACTTAGGTATTAAAAGAAAAAAAAACATTTAAAATCTGTTTACTTATTCAGTCCAGATAAGTGAGATTTTAATTTAAAAATCCAAGCAATTGCTTGCTGTAATCCACACCTCTGGTGTGAGGCCACACAATCAGCAAAACACTATACTTTAAGTGTGATGTTTTAGGGTGAAATTTTTAGAAATGGAGAAATTTCTATCATGTGAAAGTATGTACAGGTAAGATATATGTTTATGCATTAGTTATGTGTGTTTTAACCTGGCAGTTTTCCCAATATAAAACAACAGGCAGTGGCAAAATAATAAATAACATGTACAGATCTGTATTCTGACCTGTGATGTAAAGTAATCTCTTCTATTGGTGTTCAAGCCACAACCTTTATAAACTAAGCCACAACACCTGCCTTACAGACATAGGCAATGTCACATTCAGCAGCTCCTTCAGTCTGTGCTCTTCTTTGGCAATTTATCCATCCAATCTAGCTACTTCAATGGGTGCAAAGAGCATTTTAAAATTCTTCATTTTAAAAAATCTAGTAACACATATCCCTAAGGCCTTCCATTTTTTAATTTCATTCTTGCTAAGCAACTTCTAAAACTGCTGAACTACTAAGGTAAAAGAAGCTCCTTCCAGCTAGCTGTATATTTGTAATCTTTGTTATGTTAAAGATATTTTGTTGCTGGTACAAACAGCACTATGTATTTATCAGTTACCCTTGCTCTAATTTGATTTTAAATTGTAGTTCTTTTACTTGTACATTTCTACACCAGGTTGCCTGAAGCTGGCCTACTCTCTTTGAAACCGAGTCATCAATAATCATGAAACCGAGATGGATTAGCCATTGAGGACAAGTGTTCAGTGCTTTTATTACAATCAGCAATAAATGGTGTCCAAAGTGCAGTGCAGTGCAGTCTTCTTTAAATAATCCAGAATAAAAACAGAGTTTGTGGAGGTTAAAATTCAAATAAATAAATAAGCCAAAAGACAGGTTAAAAAGACAAAAACACAGATTCTGTCCCTTTAAACACCATCACCTGCTTCGGTACCTCCTTCTATTCCATACATCCATACAGTCTGCTCAACAGCAGGAGATGCCTTCGGACAAGCGCAGTCAACCCTAATCAGCTTGTTTCCTCACCGCTGCCCCTTGGCATTATGTGGAAATCTGTTAGAGTGGATGGTCACTCCTGCTCCTTGGTCACTCAACAGAAGCAATCCTATCCCGCGAGCACAGTCTGCTCACTCCACCTGGGACATCATTCCCGACCACTTACCTCAACTCTGCAGCTCTGGCTCTGCAACAGTCCTGAATCTCTTTTCTTTTCATTTCTTCCTTTCCTTTAACCTCCCAGTTTTTCTTTAAAACCTTCCTGTCTCTCCCTCAATCTTACCTTTATACTGTCCCTCCATCTGGGTGCCATCTTAAATGTGACCCACAGAATGGCGATTTAGAACAGCCGGTCTAATCAAACAAACCAGCTTGCTTCTATGTCAAACACCATGTAGTCGCTTAACTCTGCAACCGTGTGTGTCCACAAAGCCCTATATGCATTGTTTAAAAAAAAAACAACTGTACACTGGCAGTGCCCCCACCTTGCATCATCACACAGGCTTCTTTTGAAACCAATTTCGCAATGCAATGAATTAAAGACATCTAGTGTATAAAGGAATGATTTGCCATCGCACATAGTGAAAGACAGTTAGAATTCCTAAGCATCTATCCATTGTGTTTCTCAACCTGCTTCTACATGGTTATGGGGATCCTAGAATGGCAGAATTGGGGACATGGCAAGAATCAACCATGGACAGGTCACTATTACAAAGTCACATTCATTCACTGACTGTATATCAGAGCAGTTGTAAAGTTGGTAGGTATCTTAACATGCGGTATATACATGGAGTACTAACTGAAAGCCCATGCAAACCTGAGAAAGTCACCCAAAATCCAGTGACGGGATACAAACATTGATCCTCCCAATGTTAATTGGTGCATAATCATGCAATCTGTTGCTAAAGTAGATTTGAAGTGAGTAGAGCTGCCATCTCATGGATCCTCTGTTTTGGTTTCAGTTCCTGCACCCTGTCATTGCCCACATTCTTCTTGTATTTGCATGGTTTTCACTCAACTCCCACAAAGATGTGACAGCTAGCTTTAATGGCATTTTTAAATGGAAACTGTGCAGAAGTCTGTGAATTTTTCCATGTTGCATCCTGCCTTGTGCCTAGTGCTACTGAGAAATGGTCCAGCCCCACTGTAGCCCTGATTTGGTTTAAATAGATTTAAGAATATTAATTTATGTTAAAATAAAAAAAAAAAAAAGAAAACAAAAGCTACTAAAATCACCCTTTTTCAGTCTGTAAATCTGTTCATTATGGTGACTTTTAAAAATAATCTTAAAAAAAAGGAAAACAACCGTGTCACAATTGGTCGTTAAAACTCTGGAACACATTTTAAGGAAATAAGTGCAATAAAATTATTCTTGATAGGATTCTAAGAGGAAAGTACGGTACTTAACTTATGTTCCCCTATATCTTTTTTTTTATTATTTTCCTTAAGTATCTGAGGTGCCCGCAGTACAATAAAAGAGAGAGACAGAGACAGAGGGGGACAGGAGAGAGAGAAATAATGATTTGGATATATCACAGGCAGAAAACCTTGGCAGAGCATGAAAAAGAGCAGGATTAGAATTTTTTTCCATTTACAGTTTGTTGAATGCCTCCACTACTTGCATTTTGTACCCTTTTGTCTTAAATATCAAAGGCACCACAGTCATGTTAACATTTTAATAATTTCAAAGCAACAATAGGAGAAGGTACAATGAAAAGGCAGAATGTACTGAAGTGGCACATATCAAAATGAAAGAGTATTTTTCACACCACTGCCTTGCGCTGAACTGGCTAGCTTCAGAACCCTTGTACTATTCAACAGCTACAAAAGCACACACACTGATGTGGAGTCAAGGCCTAATTAAAATCCTTTAACAGATTGAAAGTCTAAAGAATGGCGCACATTCAAAATCCACAGTTAAAAAAGGCTTGTCACTAGCAGAATCAGACGACTACAGAGTGTGCTTTTGCTGCCCTCAACAGCCTTCCAGTGTAGCCATGCCGCCCAGTTTTGCGAGGGAGTTAATTGGTTCTTTGATGTCTCTGGAAAGGTGCTGCTAGATGGAAATAGTAACCCTTTTCTACAGGTTCACTGTTTATTTTAAAAACCCCTTCACCTCATTTTTTCACTTGGAGTCACCTCGCTGTTATCTTATATCATGGCTCTTCTCAGGGTCACAATTTTTTCTAACTAATTTTCACTTGCTAATTTACTAGCTGAAAAATAGAAGGAGAAAAATATATTAAAAAAAAAAAAGTGGGAGTGCTACAGCTCCCCGCTGCCACCACTGATCAAATGGAACAACAAGGGCAATGCCTGCTAATATGGGAAGCTATTTAGTGGTGCGCTGCCTTTTGAAATGATGATGATAATGGATTCAGTCTGCTCATTAATGGAGTCGGAGTGCTCATTAGAGTGAACAAACAAGCCAGGTTGTCAGCACTGAAAATGCCAAGTGCTTGTTTCCATTTTATCTGAGGAGTCTAGAGACAGTGATTTTACCATTTATTTCCCCTTTCTGCGCTTGACCCTTTTTGCGTTGCTGGCTTCAAAGTCCTCTGCATGGTTTGAGTCTGTCAAACGTGTGCCACCTTTTTGCAGCTCGGCTCAGGTTCAAGGTCATAGATACAAAAGAATGAGCAGCCTTGCAGGTTTCAGATACCTGCAACTTAAGCCATGCCATTTAGAACATATTTTCACTTTAAATATCATGTGTATTTTGAACAACATGTTTCTCACTTGGTGTCATCTATACGCTGATTAGCAGTAGTGTACGCAGAAGCACAATCAGTGTTCTTTTTTTTTTCTTTTTCTTCTTCAGCCACTGCTTAGCTGTTCACTGAGCTTACTCTAGATCCTAGAATCCGTATCAGTACAGCTGTTTAGGCAGCTGCAGGTATTGCTGTTGTTCAGATGAACCCCTTTTGTTAGTCACTTGCAGACAAATTTTTAGCTTGAGGAGCTTTAAAGGCTTAAGCCCTGTTTGTAAATCCTCAGCATGCTCTCTTCACGACAATCAGCTATCCGTCTTTTTAGTTAACAATGGAAACAGACAGTGCCTAGTGTGACTCATTTTAGTTGTCATAATAAGGCACTGGTCCTTTTCTTATCTGAGTGTAGTCCAGCTTTGATGGGCTTTTTTAAGCTGCAGAAAAAGGATAAAAAGGTTTAGTTTTTTTTTTTTTTGAGTTTCTCAGTTTCTGCTTCTATCTGAATCCTTGTAAGCTGTTTCATTTTGTTTATTATACAAAACTTTACTGCAAGACGTGTTTTTTTTTTTTTTTTTGTAGCTGTTGTGTCACGATGCTTGTAAATGATTGGCCTTTGAAAGGTCTAGAACAAAAATAATACTTAAATGACATTCTATTTGACTGAGCAAGCAGCATAGCTGATTTGTTTATAGCTAACCTCACAAGAGTCTATCTTATATGACAGTGTGTTTCAGTTATAATAACATGAAAAATGTATAAGTATACCATAATATTTAGAAAGCTCCTTATTTACTCATAGTAAATTATGAGTCTATTTTCTACTTAAAATGCTGGAATCATGTTTCACACGATAAAGAATATTTAAATTTAAATTTTAAAACATTCAAAAACAATACTCATTTATCTCTTTATCTGTAACATTCAGAGAGATGCAATAATCCCCTTCCCTGTATTTCATTGTGAAACTGTTCTTCGGTCTACACTATAGTGCTCTGTCTAAAGCTTCATTTATAGGCATGAAATGCATTATTTGATGTAATATTTTCATAAATATGATTAATAAGGGGTGTTCACTTTAAAAGGTACAAAAATGTAGACACAATTAAAACAAATTGATTTTCCAGTCAGTTTAAATAGAGAGGACACGTCAGCAACAATTGTGTACGTTTAATTTTTATAATATAATTTATACTTTTTGTGATGGCTCTGACATATGGTACAATTAAAATCTGAAGTAGTAGCAAAAAGGAAACATTCTAACAAAAGAGCCTGATAACCACTTGGATACTCTTTGCCATTTTATGAAACTAGGCATTACGAACCCTGCCCTGGATAAGTGGATTAAGAAGATGAATGGATGCATTTAGAATGGCACTTTACAAATACAGTACTGCTTAAAAATGTGTCTGTCTCTTAAAACTTATAACTGATAGTAAAATGCAATTTTTTTTGTATATAACGTGTATCTATAATAGGTTACTTAATTAAGTGTCACCTTAATCTTACTGTAAATGTATTTTCGAGACACTGCTCTATAAAGTACCTTGGACATGGGGACATACATGGTGGTACAGATTTGACTTGCTTACTTACTTCATAAACCCTTCCTGAACTCTTTTAACTCACTTAGCCAAATAAATGAAGTGAATGAAATTAAAATTCACGCATCTGACAAGTGGTTTGCCTAAAAAGAGGACAGGGCCAGCTATGTGGCGACTTCGTTTTTTTCTTGCATTAGTTTTACTTCTTTATTGTGTTCTTCTTATTTGGATTTTGTTTTTACATTGTATTTTCTAAAATGCTGCCTGATTTTTATTTTTATACGTCATCTATTCATAAAGCAGACTAAGAACTCTGCTGCAGTAAAAACCACTTCTCTCACCACCCACATAACTTAATGCCAGTAATTCTTTAACTATAGAAATAAATGCTTGGTATATCAGTGTAGTTTGTATTTAGTAAGTAAATTTCACATTAACTAATAAAATGGTGCACTGTTAGAGATTGGCATCTTTTGTGCTCAGTGTTGCCAGTGTAGGCTCAGGAACCCAATGCCCCTTGTCACATACATGCATCAGAGGATCATCTTCTAGATTTCTCCCAGATATATAATACCACTGCAGGCAGAGAGGGGGCACTGCCGCTAACTGTGTCGTCTTCCTTTGCCTCCACAGTACCAAGACACCGCACAGTGAGAGCAACTAACTCCACCCCTTCAAACCGCTGAAGCATAAAAGCCCAGCCATCCTTGAAGGAGGTGTCACTTGTTGGAATGAGAGCTGGAGGGAAGGAATTCCTTCGAGCCATAATAAGAAGACATGATAGGCAGCATTTTTCTGTTAAGAACGCCAGAGGGCGACATTTGTTTCATTAATCTCACCATCGAGCACAGTATTCTTTTGGTTTTTTAAAGTAAATGGGGACAGTCAGATTGGCGCTCCCAAAATTTATTGCTGTCATCAACTCATTATTTCCTAGGATGACCACTCCCCGAATCAGATTAACAAGCTTAACAATGCATTAATGTATTCATGTTACAAGATGGTAGTGCAGCTTTATTTGATTAATATCTTTTAGCATCCTTTCCAGCTATTTTCAGGTTTCAGAAATATACCAAGACAGTGTTGATCTGAAGCTTCTCCACTTCTTTTACTCTCCATACTGTGCAGTGACTGTATTCCTAAATCAGACCCCTACTGACTGAACAATCATATTAGAAAATGTGCTGCCTCACAGGTCCAGTCTCTTGGGCTGGGATCCAATATATGGTTGTTGTCTGAGTGGTTTGCATGTTCTGACCACTTTGTATGGCATTTTCTACCGGTACTTTAATTTTCCTCTAACATTTGAAAAAGTTGTAATTGTTATATTATTTTTTCAAGTACAAGTATGCATAAATAGGCCTTGCAATGAACTAGCATTGAGTTTGGAGTTGTTTTCTGCCTTGTATCTAGTGCTTCCAGTACTTGTGAACCTAAAATGGATTAAGTGGGTTTAGGAATTACTGTATGAACATACTGCCATATACATTTGTGCCTCTCTCAAACATATTATGCTACTGAATCTATTGCAAAAGTCTTGTTCATTTGGGAACACAGTGGCATAGAGTTTGTATTGCTTTCTCACACTGAGATTCTGCTTATTTCATGGCTAGGGTGTCTCCCGTTTGGAGTTTGCATGTTCTCCCTGTGTTCATGCAGATTTTCTTCATGGTCTCTAGTTTCTTCCCACAGTCTAAAAATATCACTAAGCAGGCCGCCTACAAGGTCATATGGGTACATTCATGAATACACCTTGAGATGGATTCATGGATAGACTTGGATTTGCAGAAAATGGATTTATGGATAGACAATTTAAAGGGGTAGTATATGATCTTTCTCTTATGGTCCCCAACTCTAAACTTTTCAATACTGACATCTATTAGAGAACTGTTATTCTCCTATAACTGTAACTGCAGGGTTACCAGTCATATGGGTTTAAAATAAATGAACTACCATTACATAAATGCCAACAGTATGAGTTAGCAGAAGACTGTGCGGACACAACGTCAAAATGTACAGCAGTGGCTAATGAGAAAAGCCAGTGTTCTTTCAGAAGCTTTATGGAAATTCATACTGGCTTTTATTGAGATTTCAATCAGTTGCAAAACTTGTTTTAGACTATATATAAAGTATACACTGAAAAACTAAAAACAGAAATATGGACAGATATGTGATTGATGTAATTAAAAGGGAAAAATGTAAAATTGTCAGCAGAAAAAATTAATAATGTACATGATACATGACCAGGGTCATATGAAATAAGAGGTCATTTTACCTAAACAACTTTTGATAGTTATTCCAAAAAGGCTCAATCATCTAGCATTAGGGAGTATTATGAAATGAGATGCCGGTCTCTCCAGTCATAACTTTCAGGATTAGTTCTGCTTTCATGGAGTATTAATCTTGTCAATCACTGTTGCAGAAACTGGAGTTTTTGATTTATGCCGTAGAACATATGTCAAATTTAACACATCAACTGTTGGAGTAATCCTGTAATATTTGACACAGCAAGACACATATGAGAAACATATTACAGTAAATTATTTTGCAATAATTTAAAAATTGAGACTACTAAAAGAGAGCTGACAGTAAATTAAATGAAAATTCTATTAGTAATAATGTATTTTTTAATTATATAAAATATTTAGACCCTGTAATAATGCTTCCACCTGATTTGGAAACTGTGTGTACAGGCTGTGATATAGGACTCCTTACATACACAATATGCTGTCTTGGTGTAAGTGCCGTGCTTTCCTTTTCCTTGGCTGTTCAGATAAAGAGACCTGCATGAAGCTAATAATGTTAAACAAACAAGCTTTGTTACAGTTATTAAAGTGACATTTCTTCCAGTTTTAAAAAAGACTACACAGTGTCTGTCACAGTGGGTGGGTGAATTCCACCCACTCTCTCTGTCAATGAGTTTTGTACATTCTACAGCAGTGCTACCCCAGTTCATTCTAGGGGGACAACCTGTGGCTGCTGGTTTTTCTTTGTACTAGTTTCACAATCAGGGAGTTCTTTCCTGTGACTAATTGTTCTTGTGTCTTTCTTCTTTTATTCTGCATGCAGAAAAGCACAATAGTATGAGATTTACATTTATAGTAAATGTAGAAATATTTGCATTTTTGCCATTGTGCTTACCTATCTTCTTCTTTTAATTCACTTCTTCCTGCCTGTGTAATTGTATCCTAATAATGACAATTAACGACAAGTAGAGCAGACAACTCTGACTGCTGAATGGCCATGGCACCATCAAATGGATTAAATGCCAAAAAAACCTCCACAAATGGAATGTAAATCTTGAAGATGAAAAAATTTAAAAATAATTTATTTTTTATCTGTATTTTCCTGTAACAGAAATTCTTACTTATATTTCAGCAGAAATTTAGAAAACCCAGTTTTGTAATTTCTGTATTGAAGCTAAGAATTAACATATTGCTTAAATAAAGTAGCAGTCCAATTAAAAGCAGAAGCTGATTGGAAAAAAATCCCACAGCCACAGTTGGCCCTCAGGACAGAGCTTGGGAACTACTGGTCAACAGGTATGCATACCGTGTTATGAGAAACGGGAACATCTTTACGCAATTGCATTTTTTTTTAAATATTGCAGTGGTGCTGGCTTTTGCATCAGTCAGGGATAGCATCAGCATTGAGTCACCAACAGTTTTCATTGACATTCTGTTATTCGAATGAGCAGCTTCAGCACCAGCTACAGGGGAATCTATAAAAAGGGCAAACCTACCACAGTCGCACAGTTACAGGGAAATAAAGATAAGTGGCTACAGCCAAGCTGTCCTTCTAAGGACAGTCAGCTACCTAAAAGAATAATGAAAAGAGTAAATAACCACTGGATCAGTGTTGGCAAGCAGCACACAGTGCTACAACACAATATATTTGAAACAGAAATGAGAAGTGTTCTGTGATTGACTATTGGCACTTTTAAGGCGGTTTACTGCCTTGTGCCCAGTGATAAAAGCGATACAGAGGAAACTACTTGCATCATCCATAAATGAATGCAAATAAATATGAAAGTACATTCAGTTTGTCAAACCTGTTTGGTATTTAGTACCTGAAATGATGATGTAGTTAATGCAGATACTTTGAAAAGAAAGTAATCACTACATAATAATAATTAATAATTCTTTGCATTTATATAGCACTTTTCTCACTACTCAAAGTGCTCAGCAACTGCAGGTTAAGGGCCGGCTCAAGGGCCCAACAGGGCAGAGTCCCTTTGGGCATTTACATCATTCGAACCGGCAACCTTCCGATTGGCAGTGCAGATCCCTAGCCTCAGAGCCACCACTCTAAGATTTGGTAATTCATTTTAGATTTTGATTACTCCCTGAGTGAAAAAAGTCCATCATAAATGAATTTCCTCTTCATTTTCATGGGTGTACATGACTCACTATTTAACTGAAAGACTACTGTTTGATCCACGCTATTAATATCTTAGAAGCCCCAGATTAGATCCTCATATTTTGACCTTCACATTGTTTTCTGTTTTTAGCTTCAAAAAGGTTTAATTTCCATGGACGGTTAGAGTAGGATATACCCATCAGTCCAGTGGTGCACTTAGTTGCTCTTCTCTAGTGCATTGTAAACACAGTATTGGAGAGTCTGAATGTAGTTTTCCTTCATTTACGTTATAAAATGTAACAATTTATTTAAACAGGTAATTACAGATTCACATTGCCCAGACAAT
The DNA here is from genome assembly GCF_016835505.1 of Polypterus senegalus. NCBI lineage: Eukaryota > Metazoa > Chordata > Cladistia > Polypteriformes > Polypteridae > Polypterus > Polypterus senegalus. Next base: position 38,324,223 of record NC_053161.1, read on the forward strand.
GATACTTGACCAGTGGTATTACTACAACCATATGTCTTTTTTCTAACCTATTTATCTAATTTAGGACATTGAAGAGTCAGTTTATGTCGTGGCACCACTGGAGACTGTCGTGATCCAACAGGGTGTACTTTTGGTATGTTCATTTCTCTATTAGGTATTTCACTTATGGTTTTGATTTTATTGTGACACTACTTTATTTGTCACTATTTCATTTTTTTAAGGTTTGCATGTGAGTTGTTTTGCTCCATCTGTGATGTTCTCATGCCATGAATTTAAAACATGCTGGCGTGCAGTTTTGGTATAAAATCTAAATAAATAAAAATCAATATAAAAATATAAATAAATCTAATAAATTGCTCACAATATATTTATTTTTAGAAATTGTGATTTTGGGTAACGAACTTTGTCTAGGACCTTTTTTTACTGATTTTTTTTTTCATTCATTGACAAATCAGCCATAGGTGCATTATTATTCTTAAATCATAATATAGTATTAACAATTCTGATGCATTTTGTACTATTTGCCCCGATAGACAACTTGGGAAATCCTATTAATAAGGAAAGCATGTGATAGTTTTTCTTGATCAGCCAAAATCAAAAAAAAAAAAAAAACAACGTTTTAGAAGTAGTCCTTAGATAACATAAAGTAGCATTTGTAGTATTTTCATGTCAGTATCAAGTTATACCAAGATTTCTTCCGTTTTGATGTGTTTGTCAAGTGGACTTTAGTTTGTCAGATGAGAGACATCTTTGATCCTTTCCTTTAATGTTTATTACCTCTGTCTTATCTGGGTTCACTCGCAGAAAATTCTTTAATATTTAAACTGGTAGAGTATATACAACAAATGTAAATATGTTTGAAATGGTTAGATAGATAGATAGATAGATAGATAGATACAGTAGACAGTACTTTATTTGTCCAAAGGGTAAAATTTACTTTTTACAGAAGCTCAAAAAATATGTAATAAAAAATTAACACCAACCAACACACACAAAAATTTAAGATTACACAATAAGTGACACCATATCCAGAATATTGCAGCTTTTTCTGAAATGGTACATTGTATATGTCTGCATGCTTTTTACTCAAAAGTAGGGTCTAGAAGAGTATTGCCATTAGGTATATTTGAGCTTGAGCTTTATAGCTTTAATAAGAGATTTTACATCAACTGTAAAATAAACAGTTGCAAACATATGTCTGGTAGTTTCATCTTTAGAACCATTACCTATTAACATATTTTTTTTCAGTAACACTAGAAGAGCCAGAAACGACAAGCTACGCAAAGCTAAATTCACATTTTTATGTAATTTAGTTTTTTTATTAGAGCAGTTCATAATATTTTCA